>NC_142862.1:28222335-28373181 GCF_061612785.1 Hesperophylax consimilis
TGGACCGCCAAACAACTCGGTCTCGGCTCCACACTCCTTGCTTCATTCACATACATACATCGTCTCATACATACTCTTCTGTTATTCTGGCTTTCGACATGCCCCGACTAAAGTATATTGTTCGCTTGAACGTTTCATGTCTTCCTCGGGCGTCTTTGACTTCTTGTACCATTCACATTCGAATCACATATTATCCTGTTTTCCATTATATATGTCACTGTTTCAAAAATATTATGATCAAGTGAACCGTTATGTTGCATTGCTGTTAAACGAAAAATTGAAATAACTGTAGAAAATCTACACATTTGAACACCCTTCAACAGTGACTGCTTACTTACTTATTAAAAAGATAAGACCCGACTAAAGCGTGGCAGGTCTTCAACAAATCCAACTCTTGTTTTTCTTCTAGCTCCTCCTGGCTGCTTGCAGTACTACCCCGATAGGGCCGGCACCTTTGAGTCCTTCAACTACAACTCTGGTAAAGGGCCCTACCTGGCCAACCTACGCTACGCATCCTGCTTCAGAAGATCCGTCGACGTTTGTGGCATCAAGTAAGTGAACATAGTACCCTGGCTAAAACCATCTATTATATCTTGGGAATGAAAAATTACCGCACTTTAGAGACTTCCAGAGAAATTGCACTTTTCAAATATTTTTTTATCTTCTAATAAACGGATTTATATCTAACAATGAGATTCTGGCTGAAATAAATTTCTTCATATCGGAGTCTCACTCTCGAGGATGTCACCCACCATCATGTCATTTCTGTGGAGCTAGCAACGCCAATTTAATTATGAACTCACCTGTGGGGAGAGCCACTTCAAATGAAGTGGGACAAAATATCGATATGTTCAGTTGAGTGATATCGTCCCTCTGGAGATAGGACTGTAAAGAGTGCGGCGAATGCATTAAAAAAGCACTGAAAACATCTTGGTTATTTATTGAGGATGTGAGTATAGTAATACTTAATCTTAACTAATGAATCCTCAATTCGAGAGGTGGATATGGGTACCGCTGCCCCGGGAACCGTTTATAGGATAACCAACATCCCTGCCATAGGTCACTCCGAGTGGTTCGCTGCGTTTGGTGACTTGAGTATGGGTGATGAGGTGAGGTTTGTCTAGGTCTTAAAGCAGGATGTGTTTGCCCACCTACTGCGTGGCGGGTCGGAACTGGAGAGACTGGTTGAGGAAGACCCATCCCGAGGGATGGATTCATACGTCCGTCACTCCTGGATACATTGATCCCCGCAGAATACTTGCTATACCTCATACTTCTTCCCAGAACTTCGTTTCTGTGAACTTCCTCTTCTTCCGTTCTCTTAAAAGACTATCCAAGCAGCATCCCCAAAGATGACATAGGCCTTGAGAGAATATGTTTTTTCAGGACCCTCTGTATAGGTTTATGTAAAAAAATAACAAAAAATGCATGGAAAAAAGGTGGGTGCAGGGATGAAGACAAATTTGAAATCAAGATTGCGTTAATTGCGCTTTCAATTGAAATATTCTATCTTAACGTTTTCTAATTTCATTTATAAGGTTAGGTGAACAACACAAAAAACTATTTGTAAAACTTGAAACTCTAGACATTGTAAATATTTTGTAGTTACGCTTCAGCTGGGTTTCTTCAAGGCACATTTAAATCAAACGATTCTAATAAAATATCCTCCAATCGAATACTGCGAATACCAAAACAAAAAATATAAGTGAAATAAGATAACACACAGGATGAATTTGTTTTAAATGCAACAGGCACTCATAAGAGTGATCAAATAATATCACATCCGTCCGGAATGTTTGTATCCTTGGCTCTCCATGCAGCACAGAACCGAGAGGAGTGGATGAGCCTGGTTCACCGGGGAAATAAAAGTTGGGGCCATGAACCTCAGAAATGAGGCAACCACTAAATAAGAACCATTTGGCCAGTACTTTTTTATTCATTCCAGGTACACGCCCTCCTTCTTCCGGCTGACCAACGTGGCGACCGCTAATAACTTCCTAGACACGGACTGCGAGAAAAATCCCTACGTGATCAACAGCCAAGACAGCCAGGACTTCCTGTTCATCGCGGATGGGCAGACTGCGGACGGACGGCGCGGATCCAAGTGGTGTGGCAACAGCGCGGCCAATAGCATTGTTGCTTGTGAGTATTTAAACACATATTTTTCTTGTTGGGTTGTTGCCTCATTGTTGATTATAACCACGGCTCCACTTATTGCAGTCGAAGCCACAAACGCGGATACCTATGACACTTGATCAGTTTAACGCACTAATGATCTTTCTCTGCTTTATCTACCTTTCGCTTGAGACCATGAGCTTCTCCAGGTTAGTTTTCTGTTTGGAAATGGGTATAACTGCCAGCCCTGGAAACATTTATTGGATTACCAACACATCTACCATAAGTCACCCCTTGGGTGATTCGCTACGTTTGGTGACTTTTAATTGGTGGCGAAAGCGTCTGCCAACTGACGGGCCAGATCGGGAGAACCCAATAGAATGAGTATTATCATTTGAGGCTTAAAATTAAATAATGAAGCAGTTGTGATTGTGACCGTTCCAGAATTGTTAGTTATTTTGCGATTCGTTCATACTAATAATACTGTATTTTTTCTTTCAGCTTCCCCTCCTGGGCCTCTGTACGTATACTTCAACAGCGACAACTTCGCGAATACCCCGGCAAATGAAGTCGGCTACAGAATCAACTACAATGTCCTCAACAACTGCTGATATAATTCTTACGAATTGTCCCCAATGGCCAAAAGATTATTAATAGTCTGATTTTTAGTATTTTGTAATTGTTTCCCTATAATTACACTACTTTATGAAAATAAAAATAAAGGGGATACCTGTTTAGATCTCTGTGGTACACCAGTTTTAATATCAAGAAGAAATGTTTTTGCAGTTTTGCTTAAATATATAAATTGAATTGGTAAATGTTATGATGAGCATAAAGTTTCTCCGGAAATTCTGCATGCTAGATTAACTGTTTACCAGAATATTGCAAGACTTTTTCTTGGAGAGGTTACCCAGAAATAATGGTGACATTTATTCGATTTGCAAGATTAAAAATAAAATTAATTACATCCTGAATAATGCCATTTGAGTAAGTGTATATGTATGTATTTCTAAAAATATGCGAATTTAATATTATATTATTATGAAAATAAAATGTGTCAGATGAAGAAATGAATAAAATATTCAATTAAGTTTTACTTTCATTAATGAATCATATTTTCACCTCACGCCGCAAGCCGCAAGCCGGACTACGCATTGCATTTATTATTTATACTTCATAAACCTATTTACCTGCTGGTAATCAGCTGTCAACATTAAATAAAGAATATTTATTTTATTTGTATTTATTTATCACATTATACATTATAATATTTCAAATTATAACAGTATGCAAAACTGTACAATATCAACTCTATACGGTGAGAGCCAGTAGCTCGTGATGGGCAATGTGTAAGCAATATTTAAATAACTACAAGCTAAGCTCAACAGTTCTTGGCATCCGGTAATTGACGGCTACACCAAAGCTAAAGGCATAAAACCATTATCAATTTTACTGTAAAACCAGCTAGTAGACTAGTGGAGCTGGCAACACGGTATCGCACAGACGTACTAAAGCACACATCTCACCACTATCAATTACACATCTGCCCTGATGATGGACACTGTAACGTTGTCTGAAACGTTGGCTAAAGGAGTTAGCGCAACACGGCATAACACCCTAAAAAAATAACAAAAAATACCTTTGGCCGTGAAAATCTTAAATCATATTTTCCGTTTTCATATTTCAAAGTTTCTGTTAAATTATTTTTTTATAACAATATTGTACCGTCTCACTCCTAAACACAAGTAATGGTGCTGAGCCGTGGTCGTTCTTAGCATTGGGATGGCTATTGGGCCATTTTTTTTTTTTTTTGTATTAGGCAATTCACCCTAAAGAGAGTGCTATGTGCCGTTAAAGTTAAGGGAGATGGTTATAATTTTATGGGAAATCTATACGGGAATGGGAAATCTCAAATATTGAAGTCATTCAAGTCTATGAACTTGTATAGAACTGAGAAAATGCGAAAATTGTTGAGAGAAAGTAAATAAGGAATACTAAGGGGAGATTGGTGGGTGATTTTTATAAGTAAACGATAAATGTCTTTGAAAGATGAATGATTTTTACAATGAAAGAAAACGTGATCAAGAGTCTCATTTTCCATGCCGCACTGGCAGAGTGGACTATCTAGGACCCGGATTTTAAACAAATGGGATGCAATGGAGCAATGACCAATTCTCATTCTCGAGATACAGGATATAAATCTTTTGGATTTTTTCTTGCCGTGGAACCAAGGTTTACTTGGAATATGATTTTGTATTCCAGCATAAAAAGCACCAGTTCGGGTTTTCGTATGAGTCCAATTTTCTTCCCAGGAGCGAATCATGTTGGATTTAAGAATCGGGATGAACTCAGAGATAGGAATTCTAAAATCTAAAGGATTAGAGCCAGAAATTGTTCCAAGTTTAGCTAGGGAATCGGCTTTCTCGTTACCCTCAATTCCTAAATGGCCAGGGACCCAAACCAATATTGTCTCGAAATTTAATTCATTTAAAGATTTAAGGGTGTTTCTGATATTATAAATAATATAGTCTTCTGGTTTATGGATATTTGAGGAAATTTTCAACACTGCGCTTAGTGAGTCAGTGCACAGTAAGGCTCGTCGAATATTGAAAAGCTGGATTTGACTCAAAGCTTGTTCAATTGCGAAGCATTCTGCAGTAAATATATAAATTTCTTTAGGCAATTTATAAGACATCTAAATCGAATTCGGGAATGTGTACCACAGCTCCACAATCTTTTTTATCAGACTTAGAACAATCTGTGTAAATGAGTGAAAATTATGGAAACTTAGAAGATGTAATGTTTTTAAATTTTTCCTCAACATTTTGATTAGATGAGGTTAAAATATCAGTTCGGAAGTCTGAAGTTATAACGTTGGGGATATAATTGATAGAATCAAATGGGATGGTGAAAATAGGAAGGATAGGATCTTTTTGTAGATTTTGGAGGGAAGAAGACAGAGATTTGAATGAAAGAAAACTTTTTAGAAGGAGAGGAAGTCAATTTTTATCTGTCGATCTTTTTTCGTTGTTTAAGTTATTGAACAAATAATCAAGGCTTTGTTCTAAAGGGTGACGCGATATAGAAAAAGATTTAAAAATATATTTATCAGCCAGGAATTGTCTCCTTAAAATTAAGGGGGGATCAACACATTCTACCTGGAGAGAATTAATTGGAGAAGATTTCATCGCTCCAATAATTATTCTGAGCGCTTTGGACTGAATTCTTTCAAGTTTTTTGTCCAAATATTTAGGAAGAGGATCGAAAATAAATGTTCCATAATCCAAATGGCTTCGCACTAGAGCACCATACATTAATTTAAGAGTAGTAGGATGAGATCCCCACCACACTCTGGAAACAGCTCGCATAATATTTAGCCCCTTTTCACACTTATCCGAAATGTTCTGAATATGCGGGAGCCAGGAAAGTTTATGATCCAAAAGTAGTCCAAGAAATTTAATTTGCTTAACGATTTGAAGAGGGACATTATCAAAGCAGACAGAAAAGGGGGGTATTTTTCTTTTGCGCGTAAAAGCCACTACTTTGGTTTTAGACGTAGCTAAATTCATCCCATTTGTCAACAACCAAACTTTAATATTATGTAAAGCCAAATTCGATTCCTTCGCAGCGCGCGATGGATTTTTGTGTGATAAATATATAAGGAAATCATCAGCAAAATAAAGTCGCTTGATAGATGAAGGAATTACACTGTCTAAATCACTTATATATATTAAATAATAATGGACTGATTACGGACCCCTGAGGTAACCCCTTCCATAGTTTGCGATTTATCGTTTTTGAGGAAAAGTGGATAATAATGGATCTGTCTGTTAGTAAATTAATAATAAATTGAACTAGTTTAAAGGGAATTTTTATTTTAATTAATTTTTCTTTCAAAATTTTAATTAATACATCGTCGTAAGCTGACGACAGATCAAGAAATGTGGCCATTGGAGGGGACCCACCCTTTCCCGACGGCTGTGTGAGGAAACTGATTGTTTAACCTCCTTAGCCGCACACGTCAGGACTCTAATTTTTTTTTTGTAAAAAGAAGCTACATTTATTTTTAAACGAATCTAGACCCTCCAATGTCCCTGCATGCATGATTGTTAGTACGAAATAATGTATGCATACTTACATTAATAGTAACACAAAATAAGAACACATATGAAATGTGTTCGCCTGGTGGTTTGGCATCTAAAATTAAATAATAAATAAGGAGCACAAATTTTATAAGTGGAAGTATGATTGAAACATAAAAATATACAAGCCGCGTATCGAGGGCAGTTTACCCCACTATCACGGGGCGGTCCCGGCAAGAATGAGCGTGGCAAGCGGCCTGGCCACAACGATCCCAAGCACCCGCGTCCCTTAGCCAGTTTTCCGAGAGTACCCTCGAAGAAATGTAAATGGGGGGAGGGGGGGGGGGGGGGAGATACTCCCAAAGACCCTAGGGAATGAAGTGAGCCTCAGGTCACCGGAGGCAGGACGGAAGGGGGAAGAAATGTGGCCAGAGTGCAAGAATTAAGGGACTGAGATATACGGATATCTGTTGTTAACACACTTAAATTATCCATGGTTGATTTCTTTTTCCGGAAGCCATATTGATTAGGAGAGATAATTCTGTGATTTTCAACAAACCATTCCAATCTGTTCTTTATCAAGTGTTCTGCTACTTTCATTAAACAAGACGAAAGAGCAATAGGACGATAGGATGAGATTTCAGATGGATTTTTGCCTGGTTTTAAAATTGGAAGGATTTTTTGAACTTTCCAGACTTCCGGAATAAATCCCGTTTCGAACATGTAATTAATTAGGGATAAAAAATATTCAACCGACATGTCTGAGAATGCTTTAATGAAAATATATAAGATTCCATCAGGGCCAGGAGAAGAGTCCGGAAGGGAATTGATTACTCGATTTAATTCACTTACTGAGAAAGGAGAGTCCAGCCAGCTAGAGTGAGATGGATAAGAAATAAAGGAAGGCATTTCCTCAAATCTGGCAACTGACGGAGGAGCTATCTTATCAGCAAAACCTATAATAATTTCTTCTGGAATATGTTTAAAACGCTGCGGAGTATATGACGAACCGAATTTTTTTAAATTGGACCATACGGATGACTGGGGAGATTCAGGAGACAAGCGTTCACAGAATTTTCGCCATCCAGACCGCTTTTTGTTTTCCAAAACGCGTTTCGCTTCGGCCTGGGCGCGTTTCACAGAAAGGTAATTTTCGAAAGACATACATTTACGGAAAATGGAAATTGCTTCTCTTCTGGATTTAACGACACTAGTGCATTCTTCATCCCACCATGGGGTGGAATGTTTTATCTTAATGTTAACATTACGTTTTTTAAGTGTTTTTTCTACAGCTTTTTTTATCATGTTAAGAAATAATTCACATTGTAAACTAGTGTTGACAAGGGAAGACTTAGATGCTTGAACAATGGAGTCTAATTCTGAAGAAAAATTTCTCCGATTCGCGTCTTTCGTTTTAAATTTAAAACTATTGTTTATCGAAAAGGAATGCGTGGAAGATAGATGTTGGAAGGTAATTATTATAGGAAAATGGTCACTGGAAAGGGGATCTTTAAGAATGTTCCAAGAACATATGGGAATCACCGAAGATGAGCAAAGAGATAAATCGACTGCACTTTTCCGATGTTAAGGGGCAGTGAAACGAGTTGGAGATCCGTCATTTAGTATACATAAATTAAAGGTATCCATAAAATCTAATAGATTATGGCCAGAACGGTTTGTTAACTCACTGCCCCAAGAAGGAGAATGAGCATTGAAGTCCCCAAGTATCATATACGGGGGACGAATCTGGGATATAAATGTTGACCATTCGTTTTCAACAAAAATTGTAGAGGGAGGGATATATATTGATAGTAATGTAATATCAGATATAATTGCAGCTACAATCTGAAAATTATTGGAGAGAGTGTGGAAAATAATTTGTTTAAAAGGGATAGAATTATGTATAATAAGAGCAGTGCCACCTTTGCCATCCAGTCTATCATGTCTTAGACAATGATATCCAGGAATCTTAAATTGGTATGAGGGTTTTAACCACGTTTCGGAGATGGCGGCAACTGAAATATTATGTTCATCAAGTAACTGTACAAGATCAATTTTGTTGGCGAATAGACTTCTACTATTCCATTGAAGTATTTTGCTCAGTTCCGGATACATCGGGAAGGCTAGAGAGTAAAGATTTCATATAATCGGCAGCGTTGGACGGTACTTTATTGTTATTTGAAAGGATCGTAATTAATAAGGTAATTAAAGTTTGAATAAAAGAAGAATTTTCAATCGTGACTTTAGGGAAGATATCGGAAGTGGAACAGTTTTTTAAGGCAGTCCCATTGGGAGCCTGGGATTTATTATTCCCATTCGGGTTAAGTAAAAGTTCATTATGTAGTTTTTTATCGAAAGAAGGAATAAATTTTGGATTAGATTTTATCGGTTTGAAAATTGTTTCTTTGTGGGAAGATGATAGAGGGGATTTAGGGGAAGAAAAATGAAAGAGCGAAGCGTTAGACGTTATCTCTGCAAAAGATTTTTTTGTAAGAGGGAATAATTTAGAGGCCTGAAAGTAGGAAATGTTGTCTACAGCCATTGACTGTTTGATATTTCTCTGTCTAGATAACTCTGGACAGGCCACACTAACAGCAGTATGGTTGCCCTTACAATTAATACAAATAGGGTTATTCGTTGTATTTTGACACTGTTCAAAGGGATGATCCTCTCCGCAATGAAAGCAACGAGGAGGGGAACGACAAATAGGTTTTGAATGGCCAAAACGGCAACAGTTGAAACATTGGATAGTCGGGAATCTGTATACTTCAACGGGAAGAGCGTTATAATAAATAAATACACGGGATGGTAATGTTTGACCTTCGAAAGTAATAACAACGGATTGGGAAGGTTTCCATATAGTGGTGCCGGTGGAAGTATCCTTGAAATTCAAACGACGTGCTTTTAAAACTTTTGGAGTTAATTGAGAGTCATTAAGAGCGTCTTCTATTTCTGTTTCTGATAGATCGGTTGGGATACCTCTTACTCTGCCCATTCTGGTTAAATTGAAAGTAGGAATGAAAGATTTAAATTTATTATTTGAAAGAGAACCTATTTTTTTAACAAAATCATTAGCTAATGTGGCTGATTTAAATTCTATGGATAGTTTGTATCGACCTTCCGGTTTTATTGATCCATTTATAATACCGAGGTTATTGAGTTTTGAGCTAAAAATAAATTTACCAAAATCCAGGGGATGAATTATTTTCCCCTGTTCAGTCCTTTGGACATTGACAATAAATGGAGCTGAAGATGAAATAGAATACATAAGCTCAACGGCTTTTGCTTCTGGAGGAATGGTATCATTATAACTTCCATGAGAGATTGGGGCTACGTTTGATTGTGAAAGAGATTTAATTTTAGGAGGTACATTAAGGCAAAGCGGAGGTCGACGTTTTCGGGAAGGAATGGTTACAGAAGTCTAAGTATCATCAGAATCGTAGTCGTCTACAATATTAGAAATGGGCTCAGGGTCCGGAGGTCGATTTTCATCTTCATCCATTTCAACAAATTAAAAAAAAAATTAAACAATAATTATTACTAGCAGTTAAAAACCCGCTCCGCGGGTTTTTTTCTGCTAGGCCCTGCGGGCGGCACTTTATTGGGCTTCGCCCATTTTAAGTGATATTAACAACAGTTACATTTAATAGATAGATATTAGGACATTCACATAGAGAGGGTGAGTATATATATTGTTAAAACACGGAACAGGAAGGAGTTAATTAATAATTACATGCTAAATTTACGCATAATAAGAATGACAGTTGTTTGAATAAATGAAATTTTACGTATTTGTGATGGATTATTTCAAATGAAACACTATTATTGACTACATGTCTACAACTGATATTAACTGTTATCTTAGGTACCTAATATAATTAGCTCATAGGAGACTTGCAGTGCTTAAATATGTGTTACAACCGTCAATGTCTATAAGTTGAATCAATATCGTTTAGTTTGTCACCATTAAAGATAGTTATAAAAAAGTTGACTTAAATAATAGATTATTACATATTTATTAATTGTACCAGTGTTTATGAATAAAAGGAGGGGAATTGTGCGATGAGATTAACAGTCGGTTTAATTAAAAGGTGTTAATTTTACTCCAACTGGTGGTAATTCTTTACCTACAACTTTTACTGTATCTAATAAAGTTTAAAGTTAGATTATATATACAACATCATCAGGAGAGTAAAAATTTATATATAAAGGTAGATTATTACAATATAGCGCCCCTGAGGTGATATCTCACAAAAGCGGCGCTATGCAAATTGTCCAATAAATGAAAAAATATAATGTTTACATTTTATTGTGTATACACCCAAGTCAAAAATTAAATATAGATTGCAATTGGGAAAGAAGAAGTGGAAGGAGGGGGAGGGGTAACAGTAGGCTGGGTTTATAATAATTAGGAATTACAATATCGTTAGACGGGAAAGACCAGTTGAGTGGGAAAATATTTAAAAGAGAGTTTATAAAAAAATTCTTGTTAATTATATCTGCTTTTATATTAACATGTTTCCTCATTTCTAAAATTTCAAAATTATTTATAGTGAAGTATTTTAAGACCTGAAAAAAACAAATAGCATGTAACCATAAAACAATATATTCATAAGACAAATAGCATTTAATTACGGTTATTCTAATAAATTGATAGTTGAAATACTAAATAAAAAAAATTAAACATATTCTCTTCAAACGGTCTTTGAAATAGTGAATCTGAGTTTGCAAATCATCTTTTGAATAATGATCACACTTTCGATAAAAAAAAATCAGGTCTTAAAATACTTCACTCAGGATATAAAGCACCGCAAATAAATAATTTTGAAATTTTAGAAATTAGAAAACATGTCAATATAAAATCAGTTATAATTAATAAACAAAAAAAATATAAATAATAATGAAAAATGCCATTACAAAGTGATAAGCTTCCAGAAGAAATCTTCTTAGTAAACGCTTGTTAATCGTAAGTAGTCAAATATTGTGAGCTGCATATTTAAATATTCGCGCCATTCATTTGGTTCGTTTTTAAACCGCCAGAGGTGCGCTCTCTGTCGGCCATCTATAGCCATGCGTATCGGCCATTGAAGGGACGCGTGATTTTTTTTATAAACGTCAAGCATAATCACGTAACTGTGGATAATTTTCATTGTAATGTAATTAATCCAATGGATTATGAACTTTCTAAAACATATTTTCTTCGATATTATCCAAAAATTATATGAGCAGAAACGTTGCTTTTGAAGAAATCTCGTATTATTATGAGGCGATCCTATTTTAGTATGAAATCGTGTCTTAACTTTCAAGTTAGCGGAATTTAACCGAAACAGACAATTTAAATTTGACCAATCAGAGGGCCTACACCGTCCAGACGCTGGAGTATTAATATTATCAGATTTTAGAAATAATAAATGATAGAAATAATATACGCAACTTCGTCGCAAACCAATAACACAAACAAAAATAATGAATACGAAAAGGTAACAATAAATAAATCTTATCTGTACGCCGCGCCGCCGTCAGTAAGCCGTCAAACACAGAGCACTGGTAAACACGACTGCACACTTCCGAGGTTCGGTGACTAATCTATTGGGCCATTCGTTTTGAATGTATTGTTTATGCTATCTAATGGGTGAATTTTATTGATGAAATATTATTTATAATTTTTGTATACGGTTATTCTTTTATACAATTCCTCGATAGATGGTACATTTTTTTCCAATATTTCTGGCTTTCACCCTTCAAGGGTGTTCTTGGCCGTCATTTAAAATTATTGAGAAATGAAAGGTGAATTTAAATATTAATTTTATTTAAATAGGCAAATTTCAAAATTATAATGAAAATTGGAGTCGAGTTCACACTTAGAAGAGATGAGATGTTGAATGGAGGGGAGGCAATTTTAGATAAGGCTTGATAGAAGAGAGGATATTTGTTTAGAGACGGACAACCAAAAAATATGTGATCTAAAGTTCTCACTTCTATACCACAGAATGTACAATCTGGGGAGTCAAGGACGTGAATTTTAAAAAGATGGGAAGGAACGGAACAATGTCCGATCATAATTCGAATAAGTGAAGAAATTTATTTTTTGGATAAATGAGGGAATTGCTGAAACCACGGTTTTGATGGAATAGTCCTTTGTATTGAGGCATAGCAGGCTCCCTTGGATTAACTAGCAATGTGCCAATACTCCGACCAAACATTGCGGGATCTATCTTTGATGATGGAAATATGTCAGATAGGGGAATGTGGTTTACGAGGGTAACAACAGGGTTGGACGCTCCTTGTTTTGCCAAGGCATCCGCAATATCATTACCCTATTATATCGGGGATTATTAAAATTAAAAGACTGTTGACTCAGACCTGTGACGTTTATTGACACTCGCACGCTTGTTCTAATCTCCCACGTGACGCATCAGGACTGCCAACATGGCCATACATAACATCCTTTCCTCCTTTATTTATTTTTTATTTTCAAACAATTTACAATACCAAATAAAACTTAAACATAATCACTATGACTAAATCTGACAGGAGGTTTCACCAATCTGCCAGCCCTAGTTACTACATCAGTTTTCCCACTAGTGCTGGGTAAAGGCTCACTATCATTTTTATTTTCTTGACTTCCCAAGTCATACCATTTATCGGGATTTTCATAATTTGATTTTAACTTTATGCAACTTTTTATTTATTTGGTTAACATGGACCTTTTTTACCTCTCCTCCGATTAAAAGAATTAAATACACCCATGAACTTAATTTTAACTTAATAGTTCCCTGAACCCATTTCATAGGACCTTTCAAATGTCTTAAGTATACCAATACATTGTTACGTAATACAGTCTCCCTATGAAGTTGAATAGGGCATAGTTGCCCCAACTTCCCCTCACTAGTTGCGACACACGCGGCCAGATGGTCGAAATACGTGATCGACTTGGACCACCCAGGCTGCTCGCGGTCAACACGGGCGGCCCTAAGCACGCTTCGTCAGTGCAGAACCGACCTTGGTTAAAACAACACGGTCGCTCGCAATGGCAAATCTACTCGCGGGCATGACTTGCATAATTACGCAATAACGAACGCGATCTCGTTCCAGTATTCTAACTAAATGTATCGCCATCAAACTTCCAATCATGTTTATTATCTCGGTTCGAACTAAACTCAATGGAGTCCCGTTCTCGTGTAAAATCCCGAGTGCATATTACCACACCAACAGTACCGCTGCTTTTAAGCGCGGGAAACCTGGGTCAACATGATGTACCACATCTCAAGGCGAATCGTAAGCTTTCAACCTATCCCCTTTCTTGTGTTCAATTCTGGTAACTTCATGTAGAATCTGCGCTTCATCCGGTCGTCGTCAATTTAGAGGAGAGAGTAGGAAGATCTATGTCACCCCTGTATTTCTCGAGATGATTAATATACCTTGTGCCTTTCTAATCATGTGTTATTATTGTGTGTAAACCTGTCCGACCTCCTAACCGATGGACGAGCTGATGACCAAAGGAACTGCCTACCCCTGATAGTACACGAGTTTCATCTGCCTACCCTTTATCTGAGCTTAGCCAACTAATTACCTGGTTCGATTCCGGTTTAACCATATCTTAGCAACATTATCATTTTCCTCATACTCTGTCAATGCATTTTTACTTGATTGCTTACTTTTATTTACATTATTTTCTTCTGTCAAAACATGAAGAGGTGTACGTGGCTCATACGAAAATATTTTAGCCATAGGAGACAAACCCGTGACAGAAGTAGGGGTGGAACGATAAGTATACAAACAATCTATTAGACGTTGAGCTGGTGACAAAAATTTAGAATTTTTTGAAAACATAAATTTAATTAAAATCTTTTTGAATGTTTGAACAGATCGTTCTGCTAATCCATTTGACTCGGGATTATATGGTGGAGAAAATAATAATTTAATAGATTTTTCTTTACAAAAAATAGAAAATTCTTTACATGAAAATGGAGGACCGTTATCACAAACAATAGTTTTCGGAAACGCAAATCTGGAAAAAACTTCACTTAATTTTGATAACAAATCCGAATATTTAGTATTTTTCATTTAAAAACATTCTATCCACTTTGAATATGAATCACAAACTAACAAGTATTTGGAACCTTTTAAGTCAAAAAAATCCAAATGGACTCTTTCCCATGGACTTTCAGCAATAGGCCAATTATGACGCACATTTTTGTTAGCTTTTTGTACCGACTGACACATTTCACATCTAGAAATAATATCTTCAATATCTTGATTCATACCTAACCACCAAACATAAGAACGAGCAAGAATTTTTGATCTGACTATACCAAGATGACCATAATGTATTAAATTTAAGACTTTAGACTTAAGAGATTCTGGTATTACAATTCTGTCACCAAATAAAAGACATTTTCCCTTGACCGACAGTAAATTTCTGAACTTGAAATATTTTTTAATTTCTGGACTTGACAAGTTTTCAATCCAACAGATTGAAACATACTTAATGACTTTAGATAACATTTCATCTTTTTCAGAATGACTTTCAACTTCTGAAAATGGAATTAAGGGTGTTGACATGTATACAAAATTACATTCCTCTACATTAAATTGTTGTTCACTTGGCAAACGTGACATCACATCAGCTTGAGGAATTTTCAGTCCATTTTTAAAAACTAATTTATAATTGTACCCGGACAATATTATAGACCATCTTATGAGACGTGATGCAGCTAAAACGGGGACTTTTTTATCTTCGGCAAATAAAGACAACAATGGAGCATGATCAGTATATATAGTAAAATGACGACCAATTAAATATTTATGAAATTTCTTGATTCCAAAAATAACAGCAAGGGCTTCCTTGTGCAATTGGCTGTAATTTCTTTGAGCTGAATTTAACGTTGCAGACTCAAAAGCTATAGGAAATTCTTGATTCTTTACGACATGACTTAAGACACATCCGACACCGTATGCACTGGAGTCGACTGTAAGACACAATGGTTTTGACGGATGAAATAAAACTAACATAGTTTTATCTGACAAGAGAGACTTACTATTTATAAATGCTTTTTCGCATTCATCAGACCAACACCATTCTACATTCTTTCTTAATAAATTATGGAGTGGTTCTAGTACAGTAGGACACATAGGAATAAAATTCCTATAAAAATTCAACATTGACAAATACGATTTTAGTTGAGTAACATTTTCTGGACACCCAGTAGACTTAATTTTCTCAACTTTCGACAAAGACGGACTTTTGCCTTGACCTGACAAAGTAAAACCTAAAAATTCAAAAGAAGATACAAAAAATTCACTTTTTGACACATTAATTTTTATATTAAACTCATTTAACTTTGACAAAACTTTTTCTAAAGTATTACAACACTCCGTTTCATCTTTACCACCTACACAAATATCATCAATGTATGCAGCACAGTTTTTTATGCCTCCCAAGATATATCAATGACCATTTGAAATGTGGCAGGAGCCGATGACAACCCAAAAGGTAAACGATTGTAAACATATAAACCATTACATGTATTAATTGTAAGTAATTCTTTACTAGAATCTGACACAGACAACTGTAAATTTTATACTTATTATTATTATTATTATTTTTTAACTGCATTTGTTAAGTCTAATTTACAAAATACTTGACAACCTGAAAATTTATTAAAAATATCCTCTGGACGTGGAATAGGATATTGATCAATTCTCAATTGTGGATTGACTGTAGATTTTAAATCTGCACATAAACGTATTTTTCCATTTTGTTTTGGTACACAAACTATTGGAGAAGACCAAGTACTATATTTAACTTTAGAAATTATGCCTTCGCTTTCAAGACGATCTAGCTCTTGGCATACTTCTGGACGCAGTGCATAAGGGACCTTATATGCTTTGTGGAAAACAGGAGTTGAATTATTTTTTAAACTTAAATTTACCGAAAACTCTTTAATTGGTATGTCGTTATTCGTTTTAGAAAAAGAATTTAAATATTTTTGTGACAATTTTTCGACAATGTTTGATTTATTTTTTCCATTGACAGACACTCATCCTCGTCTCATGACACCAACATGTCCAGGAATCCAAATCAGAGTTACAGTTTTACCAGAGCTTTGAATGGAGGCTATCATCTCTCGAATAAGGCATACAAAGTGATCATCAGGATGAAGAAGAGGACTGGATTTAAGTTTTTGGAGGGAACTGAGAGAGTCAGAGAGAACTAGGGAATGTTCCAAATTATTTTTGATTATATATTTGAGAGATTATATTATTGCAATGCACTCGGCTGAAAATATTGAAAATTGATTTGAAATTGAATGAAATATTCTGTCATTAGAATTATTGTGGGGAACGTTAATACCTATACCACAGTTAGAAGAGTCGGGAGATTTGGATCCATCAGTAAATAAAAGAGAAAAGTTGGGCCATTTAGATGAAATAATGTCATTGAACATATTATTGACAGTTCGGGCCGGGATATTGGAATGACTTTTAAGGATTCCGATCCCTTCTAATATTGTTGGGGATAGGGTGACGTGACTATATTTTAATTTGTATAAGGGAAGTAGATCATTTTGGATGATGTGAAGCTCTGAGAGAGACTTAAAATTTTTACAGATTTCAGGAAGAGGTTTAGTTGAAGCTCTGCTTGTAGATGAATGGGTAGATGATATATTAAATTCCCGAAATATCTCTAAAGGAGGGAGAATGGAGGTCGTATGATTTATGATGGATAATTTAATAAATTGTAGACGTGTTTCGTGATCAAAATATTTGTCTCGAGAAATCGAAGCTTAACACAAAACGGTGATTACGAAATTCAAGTGCAATGGAGATCTATGATGTCAGGCTAGTGTAAGTGAGACGGAGTGGTAAACTGTTGTGCTACATCACTTATTTATTGAATTAATAACAGACAACCAGGTTTTGCTTTTCTAAAGCTTCATGAAGGCTATTATACTAACGTAAATGTGGTGTTTTAAGTGTGTTTTTTATTTTAATATATTGTCCCCAAAGTATTTGCTTCCTTAAAACAAAAGGTTATTTTTATTCTACGACTGTCAACAATTACTAATATTCATCGTAATGGGCGCTTTACCCGATGATTTCTTTCATATTGATTACTATACGGAAACTATATCGGGACCCATATGAAAATTCTTTGCTTTACCGTCTTTACCGCACGATCATTATTTTTATAATCATGATTTCTCACAGATGTTTGCCATTAGAAAAGAAATATTATTTTTGGACGGCACCGAGCCGTCAAAAAATTGCAAAGCATTCAACGCAATGTAGGTACAAGAGGGCTATGCTATCAAATCTTTTCAATCAATATTAATTTAATCTAATTCTACCTTATTTGCACTATAGAAACTTATGTACTTGTATCTCTTGTTTACTTACTTACTTACTCTCTAATGTCATTTTACAATCAAATGCCACATATATTTGTAATTATTTTTTAAAAATATTTTTACGATTTTAACTGTGACATGTTATCATTGTTTATGGTATATTTATACCGTTGATATTAAATAAATAAATAAACATTTATAGAATTAAGCATAATCTATACCAACACTTTATCAAATTCTACAAATTAGAGTAGCGTTGGCAAATTACTTTTAATGTTTTGTCTTATGTGTAGTGTTGTTGTAATTTCTTTTTTACTTTATGTTACTCTTACGTTTTAATAATACTGCTTCACATTTAGTTTTTTTTTTTAATTATTTCTTAATATTTTCTCATTATACTTGTAATCACAATTTTACAATTGTGTATTTTGTACCTTCTTTACAATGGATTACATCTATTTACTGTCAGGTATTTCCATGCGATACTTTGTACTTGTGACAGATCTCTAAAATACCTGGTTCCAAAATACTCATGAGTATTTTATACCGGGACTAAATATTTTTAATAAGTAATAGGTACTTTTACCAGGTATTTTCGGTAGGTATTTTTGACAAGTATTTTTAATAGGTATTTTTGATGGGTATTTTTAGTAGGTATTTTTGATAGGTATTTTCAGTAGGTATTTTTGATAGGTATTTTCGATGAGTATTTTTGATGGGTATTTTTGATGGGTATTTTTAATAGGTATTTCTGATAGGTATTTTCGATGGGTATTTTTAGTAGGTATGGTAGGTATTTTTATGGTAGGTATTTTCTTTTAACGGGGAATCAAGCTCCCGTAGAATATTTGTGGGGAATATGTGGGCAGAATAAATGCGAGATCATTAGAATTACTTATTCTGAATCAATACTTTTGAGTATTTTGTCACCGGTATTTTTTTGTACCTGTACTCATTGTACCCAGTAACGAAAAGTACTCATAGGACCCACCTCTAATGTACACTGCATCATGTATCACTTTTATGTAAAAGCCTTTTTAGGCGTATATATAAATAAATAAATAAACATAACTATAGATAACACGAAAACATTTTTAATTATTTGGCTTTGCTATTGCCGTCAACAAAACATAAAAAAATACCGAACAGTAATATACGTTCTAAATCAGTAATAAACATTTATTACAGACTTTTTAAATACGTCAATTTGAGTGCAAATCTTGGAAGCGGTAATTAACCCACTTCCCGGTATCCGAGCAAGCTGAAACTCAGCAGATAGACTCTTTGTTGATTACAATGCATTCTATTAACTTTTGGTGGCAATCACATATACACGCGGACATATACGCATTTCTCTGAAATCTGTTGACATAACTACAGCTCAACTGCATTTGACGAGGTTTGTTGAGATGTCGACTCCAGTTCCTGGGGAGGATGGTTCAATCCTCGTTATAGTAGTTAATTTAAATTAGATGTATTGTATTAATTTTTTTACAAATATTTTACATATAAAAAGAAATTAACATGCAACATTTAAACAAAATATAATGTTTAACCTTCGTAGTGCCGGTATTTCAGTATAGGTATTAGTAAAACTATTGTGGTTTTCGGCATTTAGTTTTGGTGTAGCCGAATACCAAAAGTTGTTATTAAGCTTATTCCCATCGTCCATGTTAATATTAGTCCGTTATTACTTCAACATAGATACGCGCACACTTCACCACAATCTATACATTTGCCCGGATGATGGACCGTGTAACGCTGTCCGAAATGTTGGCTAAAAAAGGAAGAAGCGCAGCGCGGCATATTAATCCAAAAAATTAACATGATAATGCTTTTGGCCGTGAAAATCTCAAATCATGTATTTTTTAATTAGTCTGTAACAATGAAAAAAAAATTAGTAAAAAAGTTTTAAAATTTTGTAAAATTATTACTAAATTTAAAAAAATAATCATCAATACGGTGTCCGGAAACTCATAGAACAAGCGGAAAACTGATGAATTCGGAATCGTTTTTGTCGTATAACTTTTTGTTTTTATTTCAGCTTTCGTTTTCGAGTGCGACCGAAGTTATTATTATCTGTTTAATGTATTTTAAAACGCATCGAAGCATAGACCGGTCACCCCGAGTGGTTTGCTGCGTTTGGTGACTTATCAGGGGTGCCCGGGTTCATCGGTTGAGGTGTATATTTATATGTACGTCACTCTTGGACACACTGATCCCTAGATTCCTACCCAACTCTCATACCTTTTACCTTTCCAGAACTTCCCTTCCTTCTTTCCTTAAAAAAAGACCCTCTACACAGTATACCCAAAGATGACATAGGTTCTGAAGGAAATTATTTTTCTCAGGGCCTCCTGTCAATAAAAAGAAATTTTTTAAAAAAAACAAGAAAGTTCTCAGTTTTTTGAGTTCTCTACGTGATGTAGATTCACCGGTTTCCTGTTTGAACTACGAGTTTCCAGACACCGTTTATAGTCATTTTCAAGGTTGGAAGTAATAATATTTCACACTGCTTTCTCTTGCACATGTTTTTAAATTCCAAAACGTAGAATTACTGTTATGTTAATATGTTTAATGCAATAATCTCTTCAACCAAGAAATACCTGTTTTCCGATACAACCGTGTGAGAAATAAATCAATTTGAACTGGCTTACTGATGAGGAGATAAACTTAAGTCTCGACATTCCAACCATGCCGAGCTTAAAAGCAACTGATATACCGGGCCTCAGTGGAAAGAGTTGTACTAAGTTAGCCAAGGAATATTAGATTGGAAAATCCACAGAATCCGATTTGAAAGTATAAAAAAATAAAAAATTTCAACAACTTTAAAACGTTCCGAAAAACGTCAAACTACCAAATGTTTCAAAAAACCCAAGTGGACGGCCTCTGTGGTTAGGATGAAGGATAAGGCTCTCGACTAGCAATCCGAAGGTCGCGGGTTAATTTTATGTTATTTCACGTTTCAGAGTGGAAGATACTGTCAGTATCGGCCTAGTGTTAGACCTCCATTCAAAATTGAAACGTTGGTTGAAATGGCTTTGGTAGCGTTTATTGACCAGATTTGAATAGCCAGAAACTCCCCTGCCTTCCTATTTCCTATCTCCTTCCCCTCCCCACTATCTTCAGTCTCACAATATACCCCAATCGGGGAATGCCCTAGTCTCGCGGCTGGGAGCAGTTGGGACTCTTGCACAGGCTCGGATTATGATAAGACTGTACTTTACTTTTCGTAGCAGTTCTTAACATAGTCCCGACTTCCTTACAGCCGGTTGAGTTGCATTGGTAACGCAGACAAACGTAATCCCCGAGGAACCAGTTAATTTAAAATAACCCACGTGGTCACACGTGTAGTGTGCAAGTGCCCACGTACGATTTGTGTATCATCCGTTTTTGTTTGGTAATCCATGTTGTTCTATTCTAAATGACTTTCTTAGTAATAATAATAATAATACGTTATTAACGGTAATATCACTTTTAAAGGTGTGTTGAATTGTAATTATGTCGAGTTGTCATGAACACTAATACTAACAAATATTTGCAAAAAACCTTCTTAATGTGTTTTTCTCTCTATTCACTCGAGCGATATATTTATAAATATTAACCATATTATTAATAATTACCTAATATCATTCTTCAAAATATCATTATGGAAAAATAGGAACTGCTTATTGCGGTTTAAAGACAATGAATCCACCGAGATTTCGCAATTTATCCCATATTTTTAGGGTCTATAAGTCTGGCACAGTTAGGTTACATGTGTAACTATCTAACCTAGTTTTTGTTTCATCACTTTTCATAACTTTATAGAACTTTTTATAGGTGTGTTGAACTGTCATTTTGATGAGTTATCTGGTTAACACTTATAACATACCTAATTTTACAGTTTTCTTTGAATTTCCTTAAACTAGGTAAATGTTTATAATCATTAGAAACGAAGTTGAACAATTGGATTTCTTTATACAGTAAACAATTCAGTGTTTTTGTTATGTGAACTTTATTAGTCTAATGTTTTCTTTCTGTATTGTATAGTGTGTGTGGAAGTCTTTAATAGTCTGTCTCTAAAATATTTTGCTAGTAAATTGTTAAGAAGTTTGTAGATAAAAATTAAAACTTTATGGAAATTTCATTGTTTGACACTTATTACATCTAATTCTTTACCATTTTCAGTATTGATTTATATTTATTACACTTCAAAATTTGTCTAATTGCTATATTATGGATTTAATGGAATTTTATTTAAGCCACTAACATTACTAAGATGGACAATACTAGAACAGTAGTCTATGTGTGGTTCAAGAATTGTTATGTAAATTATAAGTAAACTAGCTTTTTATCGAAATTTTGCATAATTCTTTCAAGAAAGGCAGTTTCTTAGCCATTTTTGACAATACAAGATTATATACTTTTAATAATTCACTGTCGACCGGTTCATAGAACTACCTATATGCTTTTTACGATCTAATTTGTAAATTTGAAAGGGTCTATAAGCATCAGAACAGTTTGACAATAATGTATGATTTCAGCGGACTATTCAGTCACAACAAAATACACTGAAGACAGAAGACATGACTCACTTACCGACAATAGTTTCTGGATTCTTGCTGCTTTGGTCATCAGTTAGTTTGGCTAGCCAAATTGGCGGAAAAGGTAAACAATACAATACAATAAAAGTAACACAAGTATAATACAATATTGATATCGACACTCTAAGCTATTTTCAATGTTTATATTAATCACTTTAAGATGTTTACCACTTGAGTATGCGTTTTTCGTCTTATTACTCATCCATATGATTAACGAATCACGGTTTTATATGGAAAATAACAGTTTTATTATATAAATACGTAACATTGAAAAAATCAGCATCAAAAAATATGTATGGCAGTATCGACAAGAGGAACGGTTACCAAATGATTTTTCGCAATACCACCTGCAAACGCGAATCGACACAAAGACACAGTAACCTTTAATGATAAATATTGAGTGAGATTTATTTGGTCTTAATTCAATCCTCCTTGCACTGAAAATACTCTCAATAATTGTGTTTGTTTGCACTGGAAGCGATATAAGTAGGTATCCCACAAGGCTCCCAATTAGGTCCACTGTTAAATAAATATGTAATTGCAGGTATCTTGGGCCCAGATGAAGGTTCGCACTGCGTGGGCAGTGACTCCTCAGCGGGTGTGTGCTTGGGCCGCCTGCAATGCTCCAGGCAGGGCGGCAAGGCCGTGGGAAGCTGCGGGTTGTTCTCCTCTTGCTGCTCGCGTGAGTTATTACTGCTTCCATTAAAATACAGAACAGTGAAAAAACAGAACAGCGACTAAACAAAACATTGACAAAACAGAACAGCGACAAAATAGAATATAAGAAAAGTGAAGTAAAAGAACTAATAAACAACGAACCAAACCGATTACCGTTCTTACCTGACTACTACTTTTCATTCTATTTACCATTTCAGTATCAGCCTGTGACTACGTAACAAACGCCAAAGATGCAATATTCTCCAACCCTCCGCTTGGCGTCAAGTTCACTGGGCTGGAGTGTTCTTACAACGTAGAGATATTTAGTCCTGCTGTCTGTCAGATCAGGATCGACCTGGAGATATTCTCGCTGTCCTTACCTACAGTGAGTTCTTCTTCTTCTTAATAATAATAATTTTCTGATGATTTGTATTACGGCTTTTTGGGAAAAATCCCCTCCAGAGCACGACACAGTTGTAACAACTTATAATTTAAAAGGATCGGCTGCGCGGCCTTTTTCATCTAAAATTAAATATGTATTTTAGGACTAAATATCCTTCCAAAATTAATAATTATGTGTCTTATCAAAGCAAATATCTAGTACGGATATGTGTTAATTTGTGTTTTAAACTATAAAATATAAACTATTTTTCCATGATTTTAGAGACAACAAGCCTTAAGCCATCATACTTCAAAAGTGTGATCTCTGAACTTGGTATTTATCTTGCACTTAGGTTTTATCAGACTTTCAATTGCTGATGATGTTGCTGATCTAAGAATCGACTGATTCTAAGTGTGTTTTCTTAATTTATGTCGTATAGGGTAATTCTCCCTAAAAAGTTACTTCATGATTGTCTTCTTTTGTCTTCTTAACTCAACAACGAAGTTACTTCATGATTGTTTGCACTGGAAACGATGTAAAGTAGGTATCCCACACGGCTCCCAGTTAGGTCTCATGGTTTATTTAATAATATGTTTAAATTATTACATAATAAACCTTTTTTTAATTTAGGTAAATGAAATAAATTTTTTACAAATCTATAACTGAAGGTATATTTGATTTTTTTCAGGATCCTTCAGGAAGTTCCGACACCTCCATCCCTGCCGTTGGCAACGCGAAACGCGAACGCGAAAGGTCGGAGAGGGTATCCACTCCACAGGTTTGTCCCACAACTAATTTAAGGATATTGTTTTAGTTTTATTTTCAGTTACCTAAGTAAACTGGTATTATTGTAGGTAAAAGCCACTGGGAATAATCACCCTTTCTAGTGGATTTCACCACCAAAAGTTTGCTGCCATTCAAGATTTTATGTATAATTAGTCTCAAGCAAATCAGGCTAAAACAAAAGCAAGCGAGGCTTATCACTCAAGATATAAAAAATAAATGAACAAGTTAGTAAGTTTTTTCTATTATGTTCTTGATGCCGAATCTACTACCGACAGATTTATGTCAAGCAGGTTCACGTAATTTACTGGGGTATTTATGAAAAAAATTTGGGTTGTTTTGATTTCGGCGGCTACATGGATTTTTTTTTATCAATCTGTCGATTACCTTAAAATGTAACTCTAAAACTTGTTCTTCTATGCCTAGGCATATTCTTGTAGAGACGATGTGTTCCAAGTGACCAACCTGCAGGCTTATAGCGAGATCATCCCCCCCCTGTGCGGGGAGAACAGCGGCCAACATTGTGAGTGTCCGCTATACTGTCTCTTGTTAGTGTACTTAATTACTGTTTTGTGTTGATTTACTTGATTTACTATCTTCTCTTGGTCTTTGGAATTGATTGTTCCTTTTAATATATTAGAATTACAGTCTCCTGTTCCTCTAGTTGATTTAATTGGTCTATTGGAATCAGTGGCGTAGCTAGGTAACCAAGGGCCCTGGGGCAAATTAAAAAATGGGGCCCCCTGCTATATGTATAAACTGATTAGGTTTTATCAAATAAAAATATGAAATATACAAACACTTTAAAAATGCTAAGCTACTTAAGCTCTTTTTTGTGCACTGCAGACTGCAGGGCAGGTAATAAAAATATTAAACAGTAACAACATAAATTACAATTAATACTTGGTGTAGGTTTGGCTAATAAAACGAAATAGAGAAGATTCAATGGTTTATTATATAAATGTCAGGCCTATCAACGTACCAACTGACTAAATAACAATTATATTCACAATTTTTTCCTAGCTTTAGTTTTCGCAAAAGTATCAATGACTTCGTTTAAATCCAGGCTTGATGCAGTTTTGTTTTCAATTGCTATTAGCGATAAATGTCGGAGTCGAGTTTGGCCCATCT
Organism: Hesperophylax consimilis; assembly: GCF_061612785.1. Lineage (NCBI taxonomy): Eukaryota > Metazoa > Arthropoda > Insecta > Trichoptera > Limnephilidae > Hesperophylax > Hesperophylax consimilis. Next base: position 28,247,426 of record NC_142862.1, read on the forward strand.
TATTTCTTAAATAATTTTTTATTATTTTTAATTTGCTAAATGACCTTTCAGCTGCTGCAGAAGTGACAGGAATTGTAAAGAATAATAACATTGCTGTAAACACTTCCGTTAGGTCGCATTCTAGCACTCCATATTTGCTCATTATTTCCTTAGATAATTGGTGAACAGTCCATGCTTGAGTTAGTTGAGGTAAAACTAAATGGTAAATATTAATAAATTGAAGTGAAAAACTAGGGCCTATTATATCTGAATATTTTCTTTGGAATTCGTCACACTTTTGTAATAAAGTTGCTTCATCAACATGTAATAAAAATGTTGGTGTTAGAAAATCGAATATATGACAGACTGCACTCATACCAATAAAACGTGTATCTAATTGAGATATTACTGTGTCTAGTACATTATTGAAAATCTCAATTTTAAATATTTTTTCTCGGTTTGGAAATCGGTGATCAGCAGCTAATTCATCAAAATGTTTTTTAACTTTTCTTTGCCTTTTTTCTTGAAAATGGGTATCAATACCATATTTTCTTGCAGTTTCACTGGCTTTGCACTTGAATAATTCGAAATCATTTCTATAAATTTGCAACTTTGCTTTGGTCTCTGCTAAAACTTTACTCGCCTCGCCCAAATCGATGTCACATTTTTGTAAAGTTTTGGATGCATAATTGATGTTGTTCAATACACTGTGCATGAATTCGCAAAGCAACACGAACTCGAAATTTAGCATTTTTGTTTTAATACTCTCTGCTTCACTACGCTCATCTTTATTAGGATTCTTTAGAACTATTTCTGATAATGCTTTGATAATATTAAAATAACGAAGTTTTATTGCAGATATCGTATTGACCCTACTGGACCATCTAGTCGGATTTAGTTTTTTTAGAGTGGTGTCCGATTCGCCAGTGAATTTTGACAGTAGATCCCAACGTTTGATGCTGTTTCCGAAAAAGTTATACAAATCTTGCAACGTTGCGAAAAAAATCTGTATTTCCACACAACTGCTAACGGCATCATTGATCACCAAATTTAAATTATGAGTGGCGCAATGTACGTACTCTGCGTTAGGCTGGATATCCTTAATATGTTTTTGTACACCATTATACACACCACTCATCACACTGGCTCCATCATAGCCTTGCCCCACACATTTTTTTAAATCAATATTTTTGTCGATAAATAATGTTGCCACTTGGTTGACTAAATCTACTGCGCCATGTTTGATGGCTGCATAAAAGCCTAGAAACACTTCTTTTACTTCTATATCAATTGGCTGTCCATTTTCCAATCTAGTTATTACTGCATACCTCACAACAATGCTTAACTGATCTATCTTCGATATGTCCTGTGTCGTATCCATTATGATGGCAAAAAACGGTGACGCTCTAATTTGTTCTAGTAGATGGGTTTCGAGTTTGGTCCCCAAGCTCTCAATCATTTCATTTTGAATTGTTGCACTCAGATATCTTGTAGATCCTAAAAACATAAAAAAACACAATTTCAAAAAAGTCAAGTCAAGTTAAACAGTTAATAATTATAAACAAAATAAAACGATAAAAAAACTTAGATATAATTATTATTACCTTTTGGCATATCCAAAACTTGCCGCAAAATGTGATCATATCGGGCGACAAGCTCTACAAAGGACAGAAAATTTCCGTGGTATCCTTCCTGACTTAAGTCTTCTTGATGTCCTCTCAAAGCCAAAGAACTCTTTGCTAGGGTAAGTATGATATCGCATAACCTTTGAAGAACCATTTTCCAAAATGATGCTTCTTTGCGAATTTCATTTTCAAGTTCCTGGTCGATATTATTAGTATCGTTTTTTTTCCAAAATTCATACACAGCACATGCTTCCGAATGGCCACTCGAACAACTGTGTTGTTTAATTCTTTCTGATAAATGCTTCCAATCTCGAATTCCCGTACACCAAACATTATTCCTTTGTGAAGCAAATAACCAGCAGGGTTGACAATAGGCAGCGTCTAGTATTTTGGAATAACACAACCAAAAACGATTAACTGGCCCATATTTAGAACACGAAAAGTAGTACGATTTTGAAAAACACCTATTGTTCTGGTTGATGTCTGTTGGAAAAGGTCCTGAAGGCTGTAAAGGCCCCATATCAAGAATTTGACGTTTTTCGTTATCACTTAATATTTTGTTCGTGAAGTTTCCCAAGTCAGAAGAAGATTTGTCGTACACATTTTCGAAAAATGTAGAGGTCTGTGGTTCCTCCAAACCCTCTGCTTTTATGTGTGTCATGCAAACATTATCCACGTTCACATGATCGGCGGCGGAGGTATCTCCAACTGCAATAATTGTCGAATCTTCTTCAGTAGGCTTCTCAACCAACACTGCAGTTACCACATTATTTGAGTCACTATCAATATAAATATTTTGGTCAGATGTACTTGCAGAAGGTTGAGTAAAAAACTTGTCAATTTTGGGCAATTTTTGTTTACTATATTCTCTTTCTTGGCGTTGTTTGCGTTTAAATGCACCACTCTTCTTTTTATCCATATTTTAATACGCTACAAGTGTCGTTAGGGAATGACGCACATATCACTATCCGTCAAATTGACAACACTGCCAACCTACAGAAAGAATTTAGGGGAATTCCCTAGGCATAACTTTTGAATTTCTCTCAACTGAGTTGTCATGATTAAAGTGGGGTTGCAAGTTGCAACCTGTCATTCTTATTTTGAAAATGGGAGAATTTTCCAAAAGTTCAGTTCGATCAAGATTTCTGGTAAGGATTCGAGGCCCCCCTGAGCTTGAGGGCCCCGGGGCACTGCCCCGCGTAGCCCCTAGGTAGCTACGCCGCTGATTGGAATTACTGTTTCCTGTTGGTCTATTTATCTTACTGTCTCAAAAATTACTGTCTCCTTTTGGTATATTTGGTTTACTGACTCCTCTTGGTCAATTGGAATTGCAGTTTCTTGTTGATCTATTTAATGTACTGTTTCATTTAAAATACTGTCGCCTGTTGGTCTATTTGAATTAACTAACTCCTCTTGGTCTATTCGAACTACAGTCTGCTGTGATGATATACTTAATCTCTTGGAATTACTGTTTCCTGTTGGTCTATTTAATCTACTGTCTCGTCTTCGTAAATTTAATTATTATCTCTTTTTGGTTTATTTGATTTACTATCCTCTTCGCCTATTTAAATTATTGTCTCTTGTTGATCTTTTGGGTTAAATGTATCTTTTCTGTCTATTCAAATTACTTTCTTGTTTATTACAAATTGCAGTGTACTTGCGGGTCAACGCCTCCGTCAACAGCCGCGCTGCCAGAATCACCTTCAAGATAGCCGACAGGACCAACAGAAAGGATTTGGGACAGCCTACCTGGAGGGTCAGGATAACCCAACTGGAGTGCTACAACACGCTTGGGTAAGAAGACTTGGAAATAGTTTAGAACTGTCATTGACGATCTAAAAGACTCTGTCTTCTTCTCCCAGAATTGAACGGTTGACAGTTCCACAGTCTTCGGGCAGGAACTTTCGTGCAGCAATCACATTTAAAAATAGTTATTACTTCCAGAGTTTTATGTAAATCTTTTGATTTCTAGAATACAAAATAAGCCGTCTCCACTGGACGTGTTGGCCTCAAACTATCCCGTATATTACCCATTCTTCTCTGGAAAGAGTGACGTTTCATCAGCTCATGAGATTCAAAAAAGAAATGTCGATGGAACTGCAGCTGAGGATGCCTACTTTATTGGTATGAACACATTTTTGTCCTAATTTAGTAAGTTTTGTAGCCTTTTTACCTTCAATACCAATTTAGGGAAGAAAACATGTGATGAAAAAAACTAATGTAATTCAGTTAATCATCTACATTTACAACACGCAGACTGTATTTAATTATCACAAGGCGGTGCGTTACTCGAAGAGCTATATTGCAAGAACATTTTTAGTAAAACTTAAATAAATAAGTAAGTTAACATATTAAATAAATGACCCACAATGCAATTGCTGGGAAGACGCATCCGCCTCCAAGACCAGGACAAACCTCACCCAATATGGACCCGGGCACCCCTTTTAAGTCACCAAACGTAGCAAACAACTTGGAGTGACCCATGGCAGAGGTATTGGTAATCCAATTAAGAAAACCGTCCGAACTCAATCTAGTAAACAGGTAAAAACAGTTCTGTTCGGCCTAGTACTTAAAAAAGGTCAGTCAACAGCTCATCGCGACTTGCGACCTGAGCTCCTTGCAGCGCACCAGCTGTTTGAGACTGACTCACTCATCGTAGCGTCGAGTACCAACCTAATGCTATCCGTTTATCTCCACTGGAGGATTTGTCATCCACTCATCTCCACCACCCACGGTGTTGAGCATCTCATTGGAGAACCAGGAAGTGAGGTGATCTTTTCTACCAGCTGACGATAACATCACTGAGCACAGATCCACATCCCGACATGATGCGACCTAAACAACATGCATCCCAATGTGATGCATACACATAAAATTTACGTATTGCTATAATTCAAAAAGTGTAATTCACTCTCAGTATTTTAAACCGTTTTTCGAATGCTTTATTGAATTGGGTACATATTACGTGGTCTTCTTTCAATATATTTTGATCAAAATAGTATTTTTGTAATATTTCCAGCACCACTGGGATGTCTGAAATATTATCCCGAGAGGGCCGGAAACTTCGAGTCCTTCAACTACAACAGGGGGAAAGGGCCCTACACGGGGAACTTGCGGTATACCGCCTGCTTTGGAAAAGGAAACGATATCTGTGGACTAAAGTAATTCAAACACTATTTAACCCGAGGAAAAGCTGAATTATAATATTATAATTATTTAATTAATTATGGATTGAGGCAAAACCGTTGATACAATTTATTTGATATGAATATAAATATGACACCATAAACCAATCAAGCTTTTATTGCATTCCTCACCTTTCGCTGTGAAGAGTTGAGATATTGAACGGAGGGGAAGTAATTTTAAATACGACTAGAAAGAAGAGAGGTTATTTGTTTAGAGAGTTCAACTTCTGGACCTCAGAGAGTACCTACATCCGGGGAGTCAAGCACATGAATGTTAACAGGGTGAGAAGGAACGGAAAATGTCCAATGCTGCTTTTAATAAGAAAGAACATTTATATTTTGGAAAAATCAGGAAGTTGTTGAAACCACGGTTTTGGTGGGATATTCCTTTGCAACGTGCTCCTTTGGATTGACTAGCAATATGCCAATATTCTACCCAAACAGTGCGGGATCTATCTTTGAGGATAGAATAGATAGAAATAGATAGAAATTTCAGATAGGGGAAGGTGAACCACGAGGGTTGGATGCATCCTTGTTTTCTGAAGAAATCTGCGATATCTAAAATAAGAAGACTTGTAATGTAAATGATTGATTAATTATAGTTCGGTTGATTTTAGACTTAAATGTTAAAGTAAATTATTTTTTCCAGGCTCATCTCCACCAGCTTTAAGTTATCCTTCGCCACTGGCACGAGCGACCAGGTAGATAAGGATTGCGAGGGCCTCTCGGTGGGAGGCCAGACCAGAGGGCCCCAGGACTATCTGCTGGTGCCTGACGGGAAGGCCGTGGGGGGAGTGGCGGGAAGCAAGTGGTGCGGTTCCAGTGCTGACGGCAAGACCATCACGTGTCAGTATACGTATAACTTGTCATATTATATCACTTTGACTTCTAATTATTTATAAAATATATATTTATCTTATCTTTTTATATTTAATATATACTTTTCACATTATCTTTTTTCCTTTGTCGGCCTCCTGGCGTCCCTGGCCTGTGCTACTTCCGTAGTAGGCCCAGCCACTAGTCATAATATAAAGCAACTAGAGTTACTTATACATACCATACATACTCATGAACCGAAATCGTTATGGAATCTATGATGGAAGCCACGGTGGAAACCACAGTGGAAACCACAAGGGACACCACAATAAAAATCGCTGTAGAATGAGATGAAGATAAGTTGGTACTTCTTAGTCGAAGAATAATACAGTTAAATATGGCTGAAGGGGGAAGTGTCGTAGTAGCTCAGGGTCAGAGCAGCGCCCCGGAAAGGCTGAGGTCCTGGGCTAAATCCCTAGATGCATTGTCATTGGATAGATAAATATCTTTGGAAATTTGGGGAGGAAGAGGGACTGCGGGCAGGTGTTTCAAACTAGTTCTATTAAAACTGTAGAATAATCAATCTATTATCTAATTAGCACAAATACATTGAAATAAGTCCTCTTTAAAATAATTTGACTGTAATTGGTATGAATATCACTACACACTATAACATGACACCTGACAAGAGCTGTGTGAAAAGTATTAAACCAGCGAACCTGGTTGGAATAAGCCGAGAGGCGGGTTAAATAAATCAATGAAGAAGAAGATAATACTATAAATCTAAACGAAACAAGAAACAAAACAATACACAGAAAAATAAACGGTCACAATTTTTTGTGTCTTCTTCTGTTTCGTGTTTTGTTTTAGATTTATTAGTACTATCCTCTTCTTCAATGATATATTATATGAAAGGTTGTTCCTAAATAAATAAGTGTTCAATATGTACTTCATTTTACTTAACTTAAATTCAGTTTATTTTTGTAGTATTTATATTTTTTGTAATACCTGCATCAACTGTAAAGCGCCCCTGAGGTGATATCTCACAAAAGCGGCGCTATACAAATTGTCCAATCAATAAATAAATAATAAAAAAATATTCATTTTTTCATGTGAGATTTAGATGTTACAATATTGTTGTGAGTTTTGGATGAGAGTGGGATTTCGTAGTTGTGTTGAGTGGTAGTAGGAAGATTTTTTTTGCCTAAATGTTCTATTTAAAGTTGTTGCTTGTTGGATTTGCTTTTCACCCTGAGATCTAGTTTTTCTTATATACGTGTTTGTTGTTGGTTAAGGAAGGTCCTACAGCTCTTACGGTTCACAAGAGATGACATTTATCAAGGTGGATCAAGACCAGGGAGAACGGGAAGTAAAGACGAGCGCAGACAATTTCTTCCACACGCGTTTCACAAATGAAAATCTTTTTTTCAATCAATCCTGCCGGCATCAACGAGTGTTTTTTATTAATATAGTATTCTGTTATAAATGTTTCAGTCTACCCCTTTGGCCAGCTGGCGGTGCAGTTCAACAGTGACGACCAGATAGATCGCACCAAACCAGAGGTGGGCTACAGGTTCCACTATAATCTCCTCAACAATTGCAGATAGTGGAGCCATCGGACATACTAAGAACATCTACCTATATAATATCTACATAGTTATTAGAATCAATTACGTTAAATATTACATTATTATATTTTATCTGGTTTTACGCCCAGCTGGGCTTTGGCATGGAATAAGAATATAACCTAGTGAACTATCGATAATTATACACAGAGTTTTTAAGGCATGCAATAACGTCAAACTGATAAACTGAATATGAAAAAAAATATTAATTAAATATGTAACAGTAGTATATAATAAAATAGAAACTAGAACAATATAGCAATATTATAAGATAAATCACAAAATTAAAACTACATTTCCAATGCTACTAGAATTTGTAGGATTCAACAAAAAAATCCTGGTATACATCATGCTTAATTCTATAAATGGGGTCAGTAAATATGACTGACTAGATACCGCGACGTGGCGCGGCTTTATATATATATTATTTTTTTATTATTTTAATATACATCATATGGGTTACATTAATACATACATATTTTGCAAAATATAATATTAAGGTTCATAATTGGTCATGTATACCTTATCAGAAAAGAGGAGCTCTTGTGCCTGATAAGGGAGCCACGATTCTTACTTAGATTCAATGTTATAATATTATGTTATGTGTAAAATATATAATAATAATATATATTTTTATTTTTTTTAATATAAGTTTTTTTGGAAAAAAAGTTTGATTTTATTTATTTGTTCTTGTATATAGGAAGTAATCATCTCGTAGGTTCCAATGCGATGCGCGTTTTATGTATTGATGTTCTAGAACTTACTAGAAGTAGCTTGTCGCTACAAATAGTACCCCAACTTGTTGCCCAGATCATGCATTCCATTGTTTAGAGAGTATGTCTGGTTGTGTTTGAGTATTGCAGAATAATGTTACATTTTGTCTTTTGTTCCTAGTCGGTTAATGGAATTTAATAGTGGTGATAATATCAGGGCTGTCAATGAAGTTGTTAATGAATCTGTGTAATACAACCAGGTCTGACATATTTCTCTTGTCAGACAGCATTATTAGACGCAATTGATTCATCAAACTGATAAAATTAATTAATTCAATTAGAATTTTTGTTTAAAATGTATGTATCTAATAAGTTTGGACTGAACACGTTCTTTATTGTATTGTTAGAGTGAATAATATTAGATAATAATAAGGAACTACAGTGAAAAATAATGTGGCTTAAAATATAATAGGTCAACGATCGTCGATTCTGAATATATAAGTTTAATTATACATAATTATATATAGTATTAATAAATAGTTTTTAAAAATGAATAAAGCACTATTCCTTCAAAACGCCCTGCTTGGCTGGCATTACCGAATCAGCTGTTTCAAGCGACTCTTCGTGTGTTTTTTATTCTGGTATTGTATGAAAAATTTTATGTTTTATTATCAGATATTTGTGAATAGATTTGCTGTTATTTAATGTATACCATAATGGATGACTGGTTTTGAAAGCCGATGAAAGAATCTTTCAGATATTAATATTACGAACGGACACAATATGCAATTAAAAATATTTTTTTAAATCTTAAAAAAAAGTTGTTTTTTTACGATATTTCGTCGCTTGTCGATTGTTTTTTTCTTGTAAACTGTAGAAATATTACTTTATATGAATTTAGAAAACATATTTAATTACACAGACATATCTTCGTAATCTTTTATATATATATAAAATGTAAATGTTCGTTTGTTCAAAATCTGAAGTCTCTGGAAGTTCTTCGCCCGTTGCTTTTAGATTTTGACACAACGTTCCATTTGAATAGGCGTGTGATTTACCTATACTATATAGTCACTATTTAAAGACAACTACTCATACGAAGTGGTCGATCAATTCACCTACCTGGGCTCCAGCCTGACAGAGAACAATGAGGATCCAGCAGAAATCAGAAGGAGAATCACAGCAGCCAACAAAACATACTTCTCTTTGCTGCCAGTGTTTAAGTCACGTAGTGTCCACAGAAAAACCAAAATAACCATATATAAGACCATTGTAAGAACTGTATTGGCATATGGATGTGAGGCGCTGACACTGACGGTAAAGATGGCTGAAATGCTGGATACTTTTGAAAGAAAGGTGCTGAGAAGAATATGTGGACCCGTGAAAGAGGGCGAACAGTGGCGTATCCGGCACAATATAGAATTGTACGATATATATAAGGCCCCTAGCATCTCTGCACACATGAGACTCCTCAGGCTGAGATGGGCTGGGCATGTACAGAGAATGCCGGATACACGCGTCCCAAAAAGAATTCTGACTGGTCACCCAGGTGGAAAAAGAAAAGTGGGAAGACCCAGACTGAGGTAGGAAGATGAGGTAAGAGGGGATGCAGCACAGCTTCTCCAGGTGACAAACTGGAAGTCAGCCGCTGAGGAAAGGAGGAGTTGGAGGCGACTGTAGCAGGAGGCCAAAGATCGATATGGGCTGTAGCGCCATCGAAGAAGAAGAAGATATAGTCACCAAAAACTGCGCCATCTGTTAGATGTAAAAGCAACACATGCTATTGTTTATGTATCTGTACAGACAGACTGAGTCACAGTAACGCGTGGAGGGGTACATCTAGTATATAATATATTTCTTAGTACATAATATATCATATAGTTTCACTAAAAAATAATTTATTAAAAAATTTACTATCTTTTTACGATCAATGACTTTTTGGAATAAATTACAATTATTTGGAAATGAAATGCTTGTATAATATTCAAATATAAAGCGTTTGTCGTCTCTTTCTAACACTGCTTAAATCCTATATCTCACCGTAATACAAAAGGAAATAAAGCAACTATATTATGGGTCCGTCTCAGTTTGACCCTGTGGATACAAAATGTTAGCTTATTTAATTAAGGCGATGGCATACGTAGTAATGCAAAATCATGTGTTTTTGGTATGAAAATTTGGTCGCCTAGAAATGTTTAAGATGCTTTAATTAAATACTGCGAGTAGAATACATCTTGGCCATTGAAATAATCGAGTATTTTTTACATAAGTATTTTTATAAGCCCAGAAAAAAAAATAATGTAAAGGCCTATGAAAACTGATTTGAAGTTCAAAATCTCCTTCTTACGAACCCATTTTCGTTTATGATTTTATTGTATAATGTGGCAAATTAAGTTATTTATAAAATGATCAAAAAAAATTAAATATTTATGCATGAACATCCACAAAATAAAATAAAAGGCATTTTTGGCCCTGTTTTTTTCTTGCATAAATCAAAACAGGCGGATGGTGTTAAGCTTGAATTTAAACCTTATCGCAATCTACGTAAGAAAAATATTACACGACGTAGTGAATCGCCTTAAAACTAAACAAAACAAAAATAATGGTTATGGTTTTCAAGTTAGAATGTCATTATTAATAAAATATAACAAAAAATGGAGCTTCCTTATTAGGTATAACGATCATGGTAAAATGTCTATTGTTTCAAGATTATGTTATGGTTAAATTGCACTTTATTTATATTTTAATTAGTTACAAAATTAAGATTTTAAATGTGTCTATTTTACAAATCGAGCGATGTGTGTTCGGTTTTCGATTTGACCATTGGATTTAATTAATATCATTCCTCAAAATATGAACATAGAAACATATGAACTCTTCACCGCGGCCTAAAGCCAATAAATCTATATTTCACCGTTCGTCCCATATGTTTAGATTCTATATAAATTTGGAATATTATGGCAAGCGATCGCTCAAAACGTTTTTCAAACTTGCCATAATATGCCGAAAATCGTTAGAAAACAATACATTATCATTGAGGTGTAACCTTCGAATAATGGAAAGGCAGTTCTTTTACGTTTACAGGGAGTTCATTGAACATTTTAAAACTTTCATAATAAACAATATTTTGTATTTCCGATAAATTTGTTTTGGGAAACCTGAAATCATCGCATTTTCTTTGGTAGTCATGAACAATTGAACGGTAGGTGCTATTAATACGAACACTGTTGTGTTCCCACAAACAGTTTGACGGCCGGCATAGTCCAGTGGTAACGCATTGGACTGCCATTCCGAAGGTCGCGGGTTCGAACCCGGCGTGCGCAAATAAATTTTATTTGATTAATTTGTGTTAATTTCACAATTAATTAATTAAAATAATATATAGTATATTTGCGGCACGTTCCAGAGTGGAAGATACTACCAGTATCGCCCTGGTGTAAGACCACCATTCAGAATTGAAACGTTGCTCCAAATGGCTTTAGCCGTGTTTAGTGACTAGATCTGAATAGCCAGGTACTTCCCCACCTTCCTCTTTCCCTTCCCCACTTACCTTCAGCCTCACAACATCCCCCAATTGGGGATGCCATAGTCTCACTGGCTCCAGACGGGAGCAGTTGGGACTCTTGTGAGGTATTCACTGTAAAAAAAAAAAAAAAGTTCTCCAACTCGTCGTGGAAGGAGATTTTAAATAATAGGTTCTTGTGTTTAAATCAGGGATATATCAATACTTCGTGTATTACAATGGTGACTCGATAGTCGACCTAACAAGAAGCTGGCTAAATGGGATCTGGGAACGGTAATTTTGTCTGGGATCATTCTCACTGGCCCTGGAAACTACTGCCACTACTGGCGACTAGCTGCCATCTTGCGGACTTCCAAGCAAGCTCTTTGCACTGCCCTCTATGAGTGCATCTGTGAAGCTCTTACTTCCTAACAAACACTTGAACAACAAACTTTGCAACACACACTTCGCATTATATATTTAGTTTGCGTTGCATTGCTATTTTCGTATTTAAAAGAAATTCATTAGGGCCTATATTATCTTTGGAGATTCTGTGTGGCGGGTCTTTTAAAGGAAATGAAGTTCTGGCAAGGAAGAGGGTGTGAAGGGTGGGTAGGAATCCTGGGGTCAGTGGGTCCAGGAGTGACGGACGTGTGAATTCACCCCCCACTGGGGTGTAAGGAGAGGTCAAATGGTCTCCCTTAACCAGTCTCTCCCGATCCGGCTCACCTCACAGCAGATGGGAAGGTATTCCGCCACCAAGACTTAGACAAACCTCGCCCCTCATGAACCCGGGCACTCCTGCTAAGTCACCAAACATAGAGGATCACTTGGGGAGACCTAGAGCAGAGGCGTTGGCACCAAAATTATATTTACTACGACATAGCAATATAGACCGCATGCTTCCGTTCTAAATTATTTCTAGAACTTGTGTTTTATTCAGTTATCCAATGAGTTGCTAGTTGCTACTACAGTGATGTTGTAGACCAATTTTGTTGTTTTAGATCTTATTTTCCCTCATTCTATTTGGGTGGTATTTTTTTGTAACAGGTATATCATACTAGCAATTCAATGCTGTGAACTGTAGCGTTCAAAAAAAATTATATTTTACCGTAATATTTGTATAATTCCTTATTTGAAATTTAAAAAAATAATGTTATAAAACATAAGGTAGGTAGGTATTTAAATATCAACTCACATAGCTTGTGATTTCGGAGAAAATTTAGATTTTGATATAAGATAAAATCAGAACCACAGTTTTCTAAAAAGACAAAAAAATTCTCAATCGTTTCAAAGTGTTGTACTCATGTGTTCTACTCGCACTATTTGATTAAAGAATCTTAATTATTTTTAAGCGATTAAATTTTGAAATCAAAAACACATGATGATGCAATACTTTTTAGTGCATAGCGTTAAGTCACAGAACGACAGTATAGTTTATGATGGTCCCCGCATTTTCTTAATCTGTCAGAGTTGAGAAGTTACCAAAGTTTGGGCAGGAATTAAGTAAATACCTCAGCGGAGAAACCAGAAATACTGATCGTGTCCCATTAGCCTACGCGAGGCAGCATCACCAGTTTACAGATATAAATTTATTAATCAGTTGATCGTAGCGATCCATTAGTTCGGGTACTTGTGTTGGTTGTACGGAGTTGTGATTATAGGAGTGCGTTTACTGTGTATTACTGGGCGGATGATTTTTTTTGAACTAACTAACTAACCATCACGCCATTTCCCCGCAGGGGTAGGCAAAGAGGACGGACCGCCAAACAACTCGGTCTTGGCATACACTCCTTGCCTCATTCACATTCATACATCGTCTCATACATACTATTCCTTTATTCTGACTCTTGACATGGCCTGACTTAAGTATCTGATTCACTCGATCATGCAATGTCTTCCTCGGGCGTCCCCGACTTCTGATACCATTCACATTTGCATCATATATTCATCATTATAATTATAATACATTTTTATTTAAGAAATTTTGCAACTATAACTAAGAATACATTTTAAGTATCCATACTGTACATTTGTTTATAAATTAGGTAGTAAATAAAATTAACAACAGAAAATAAAAATATAAAACCATAGGTAGTATGTAACAAATAGAAAATTTTGATATTTCTCTTAATGTTCCTCACTACACTAAGCCTGTGTTGAGGCAGCCATTTTAAAAGTTAATTTATTTACATATGAACCTACTTACTTTTATATTACAATAAAATCGCTCAATATTTTTGCTAGATCAATAATTTAAAATATGGGTGAGGGTCCCGGTAAAGTCCTTATTATTAGTTTTGATTCAAATTATAATGTACTTGTTGAAATTTGTTGTATCACATTTCTAAATGTTCTCTGGAAGAGTATTGTACATTCTTTTTTTTTAAATTTCTTTGACCGAAAGTAGTATGCATTACAGAAATTTGGAGTAAATCTTTGTTATTGTTTCGAGTACAGCAAATGCAATTCAATCTAATATCGTTTTTCTCCCATAATTTAATGTATAGGTCTACATTGTTTAAAATTTTCTTGACGGGATTACATACATCTTTGGATTGTTGATATTGTGTACGGTTTTACTGCAATTCTAGATGCTGGTTAAGAATTAAAAAAAAAATAAAACAAACACTTTATATTTGACCACGAACTTTTTTTTTCACGTTTTTTTAACGTTTCGCTTAAACCAAGCTTTTTCGGGATATAATAATAATTAAATATTAAGACACAGAGAAACATTATTACACATTATAAAAGAAAAATACTAGACAGAGATATTTTTTTTCAAGAGATAAGAGAGAAGTGGGAGGGGGACAACAATACACATCTATTTAATATACAAACAAGAGTTAATGATTTTTTCTTAGTGAGATGTTAAAACTATGATGTATTTTACATTATAATAAAAATTACAAAATTCACATTCAAAAAATGAAACTTCTAAGAAAGCCAATATAACTCGTACATAATGTCATGGTATGGGTGGATTGAAGAGATTAAGTAAAATATAGGGCTAAAGGCTGTAGTTTTTTTAATTGACAATTTTATGGTAGTTGAGACATATTTCCATGTAAAGATTTTTTAATTTTAATTTCCTAATTTCTAATGCTTCTAAATTATCTAATTCCAAACAAATGTATTTAAAGGTTATTTAAGGTCTTTACCTAAACGAACTTTTTGTTAATATTTGGATATAGGTTATCCAATGCCATACCATCCATGGAATAGACTACGTAATGATATTATGGGATAACTGAACTTTTATTATCAATGTAAAAATTTGAAAAGGTATCATTAAGAAACGTGTTTGATTCGAGATTCTTGGGATAATGGTTAAAATTTTGTAAACCTTATTTAATTTATTTTTCTTATTTAATAAATCAAAACCAAAATTTCCCTGAAATCATCAGATTTGTAAGTTGGTTCTTACGGTTAGGTAGGTTAAACGCGACGCTCGTTATATTCGACGTGTTTATAATTGGCGTTTATTCATTTATTTTATTAAAATACGCTTTTTGTAAGTTATTGCTTTACAATATTAAGACAAATTATTTGTTTGCGCCACATGCGCAATATGAATATGAATTAATAGTTTTGTCCGTATAAAAACTCTATTCTTTCAAGAAAGACATACAAATAAATTCATTTATTTTCAATATTTCTTTTTTTATTTATCTATCTAATTATTTATCTTTTTTTTTGTCTTTTTTATTTGTCTTTTCTATGTATCCTTTTATTTATATATCTGATTCTATGTAAATTCGCATTATCTAAAATTAGATTAAACTCCCGCCACCTCGGAACAAGCTCAGCCTAGTGAGGTGGATTATACCAAAAAATGGATGTTAATTTATTGGTTAATAAATAATAAAAAAATGAAAAATACAATAACGTATACAATACAATACAATATTGTAAAGCATAACTTCTAAAAAGCGTATTTAAATAAAAATAATTACATTAACGCCATCTATGAACACGTAGATTATAACGAACGAATCCTAAATGCTCTTAAGGTTAAACGCAACGCTCGTTGTATTCTACGTGTTCACAGATGGCGTTAATTAATTAATTTTGTTTAAATACGCTTTTGCAAGGTATTGCTTTACAATATTAAGACAAATCATTTGTTTGCGCCCTCATATACGCAATATGAATATGAATAAATAGTTTTGCTCGTTTAAAGACTTAATTCTATCGAGAAAGGCACACAAATACAATATTTTACCGATGATTCAATCCAATATTGTATTTGTATGCCTTTCTCGATAGAATTGAGTTTTTATATGGACAAAACTATTTATTCATATTCATATTGCGTATATGAGGGCGCAAACAAATAATTTGCCTTAATACTGTAAAGCAATACCTTGCAAAAGCGTATTTAAACAAAATTAATTAATTAACGCCATCTGTGAACACGTAGAATACAACGAGCGTTGCGTTTAACCTTAATAACTGACAGCCAACCAGGGTATCGATTCTCCAATCCAGGCCGCTCGCAATCGCCGTCGTACATAAATTGGTCGACATAATTATATACTCCAAACGTCAAAAATCATTCCACTCGAACCACTCTTTGTTCGAATGGAATGACTTCATCGAGAATCTCAAGTTTCAGCAATGGCTTTTATATTACCTAATTATAATTACATACACATACGTATATACATACGAAAATACAAAGAGAAAAAGAGACAAATAGAGAAGAAGACATCTTATTGGTTACAGAAAAAGATACAAACAGAAAAAAAGGAGATAATATATTATATAGGGGAGGGTAAAACAGTTTCAGCATTAAATACGTGACTAGCTGTTTACATTTACTTTATTATTAATTATGTTGAAGTTATTATTGACGGCTCTCTTCATTTCTAAGGCTTCAAATTATTTAATCTGATTCCAATTCCATTTTCGTGCAATATATTTTAGTTCCAAAGGATTTATCAAAAGAGTGATTTTATATTAAATGATTCGCGAATTCAGAAAAAGCATTATTATTTAAGCAATTAATACCACGTATACATACACGAGCCGAACTGACGAACTGAACCTCGACTTATGGGAAAGGAACGAAATTTGCGGTTGCTTCATTCCTTTCCCGTAATTCGTAGCTCGGATTGCAAATGTATACGCACCATAAGATGTTCTTTTACTCTTATGTAGACGTTCCGAGCCGTTTTTCATCTTTAAAAGCGGAACAATCATTACAATTAAGTTTATATATGCCCGAGGGGCTCCGTTTGTCATCATTATTTTTCGTATTAATCAAGTATTTTATTGTAGAAAGCAATCGCTTTGTAGCAACAAAAAAAATAAAACAATTATTTTGTTTAAAACCACGATTTTTTATTGATTTATTGAACGACCGGTATCGTTTAGCTCAAACATCATCAGGGTGCAAATGAATACTGTGGAAATATTACCGCAAATTAATACTGACAATTATTTTACACCCTGATGACGTTTGATCTCAACAAAACCAGCTGGTCAATAAATTAATAAAAAATCATGGTTTTAAACAAAACAATTGTTTTTTTTTTGTAATTAATTATTTATATACTTATCTGTAAAGGGCGGGTTTTATTTCAGGTGGGATTTTTTTAGCGTTTAAGGCGATGCCATATGTGTTTTTGGTTTGAAAATTTGGTCGCCTAGAAATGTTTCAGATGCTTTAATTAAATACTGCGAGTAGGATACATCTTGGCCTTTGAAATAATCGAGTATTTTTTCAGATAAGTCTTTTTATAAGCCCAGAAAAAAATAATGTATAAGGCCTTATGAAAACTGATTTAAAGTTCAAAATCTCCTACTTACGAACCCATTTTCGGTTATGATTTTATTATATAATGTGGAAAATTAAATTATTTATAAAATGATAAAAAAAATTAAATATTTTTGCCTCCTTTACATCCACAAAATAAAATGAAAGACACTTTTTGGCCATGTTTTTTCTTGCATAAATCAAAACAGGGGGATGGTGTTAAGCTGGAATTTAAACCTTATCGCCATCTACGTAAGGGTTGTTATTGATAGCGGCTCAATTTAAAATATTACACGACGTAGTGCAACGCCTTAAAAAAGAAAAGTTATTTGTAAAAAAAAACAGGATTCTACGCCACTGAGATGTGTGATTAGTGTTAATATTATTAGAGCTGAAAGCTTGAAATCAGTATTATGTAGTTTTACGATAGATATTCATTTGAAAGATATTTAAAGCTAGATTTAGAAAATTTAAGGATGAATTTGTATCTATTTTTAAACTGAATTGAATTTATTGTTTTAAGTAAAAAGTTTATTTATCCTTCGATACCACCATAAACATTCAGCTTTTCACTCCATGATACATCGATTGATTACCGTACCATTGAATTTTCTGAATTTCAACTAACTTTGGGATTAATTTTTTTTTAATGACGCAAGGTATCAGATCTGCCCACAACTATTATTGTGTCTACGAGATATACTATTCATATAATTATAAAAAAATCAAGCATGTATCTCAATAATTCGTGTCTCTCTGATCAATAATATCTTGTAAGTCAAGTTTAAGCAAAAAAAATCATAACTTGGAACATACATGGTTATGATTTGGGTAGCCCTAGAGATGCGCTACCTCTTGAATTCCGCTTAACACTAGTATTAAGACGCCCTGTATATCCAGAAAGGAAGATACTCTCAGTATCGCCCTGATGTATGACCACAATTTAAAATTGAAACGTTGGTTGAAATGGTTTTGGTAGTATTTAATGACCAGATCTGAATAGCAAGATACTTCCTTACTATTCTCTTTCCTATCTCCTTCCCCTCCCCACTATCTTCAGTCTCACAATATACCCCAATTCTATAGTCTCACTGACTCCAGACGGCTGGGAGCAACTGCTTCTGGGACTCTTGTACAGGCTCGGAACATTGATGTGTCTAATTTAGTCTGTGGCTCGGAATAAGGCTGTTCGGATTATAAAGACTATACTTAACTTTTAGGAGCAGTTCTTAATATGGTCCCGACTTCCTTACAGCTGACTTTTTATATAAATTTAAAAAAGTATAATTTGAAAATATAATTTTTATTTAACTTTTCTAAGAAAAATATTTTCAAACTTAAATTGTGCAATACACAATTCATAATGATGCACCATAGCGGTATTTTGAAGTTTTATAATTATTTTAAAGTTTTAATTCTCAAATATGTATCTCCAAATGACGATTATAATAGTTACGTGAACCCCTCAGAATAAATTATAAAAACATTTGATTAAAACCGGCCATTACTTTGGATTTGTTCCTGAAGTTCTGGGAAGACCCAAAACTCACAGAGCTTCCTCTAATTACAGAAGCAATCGAAATTCACAAAAATCCCATTAATATTAATAAAGACGACGGAGCTAACTAAGCTCAATAGTTCTTGGTATCCGGTAATTGACGGCTACACCAAAACTAAACGCAGAAAACCTTTTTACTGTAAAACCAGCTCGTAGAGTAGCTGGCAACACGGTATCGCACAGACGTACTTAAACACACTTTTCACCACTATCAATTACACATCTGCCCTGATGATGGACACTGTAACGTTGGCTTAAGAGCACAACACGGCATAACACCCCAATAACAAAAATATAAAAACATTATTTTGTTGTTTCCCTGTAGGTTTGTGGCTTTCAAAAAGGGACCCTGTCTAACACGATAATATCTACACGGTGAAACATGCATTTCATGCATGCAACGAGGCCTCTTAAATCATATTATTCTGAATGATTGTACTTACAAAGGAACTGACGTACCGGAAGCTTTCGCAAAATATTTCCAATCTGTCTATAATCCAGAAAAAGCTGATTTTGATTCTTACGTACCAGGACAGATTGGATTGACAAAAGCTCAAAACATATCTATAGAAAACGTTAATAACATGGATTTCAGTTTAGCAATAAGAAAATTGAAACCAAAAACATCATTTGGCCCTGATTTCATTCCACCCTTCGTCATTAAGGGTTGTTCTGAACCACTGTCTAATCCACTTCTACATATATTTAATCTTACGATTAAAAACGGAATTTTTCCTAAACTGTGGAAGCTGTCAAAAGTTACCCCTCTACATAAAGATGGTGACAAGTGTCAGGCAACCAATTACCGTCCTATAGCAATTCTTTCCGCACCTGCCAAGTTATTCGAAATAATTATTCATAAATATGTATATGCCAAGGTTGAACCATTCTTGATCGAACAACAACACGGATTTCGACGTGGCCGATCAACCACTACAAACTTGATGGCATATACTGATTACGTGGCGAGAGCGCTCGATAATAATGAGCAAGTTGACACGTCATACCATGACTTTGCGAAAGCTTTCGATAAGGTTGATCACTTAGTGCTCTTAAGTAGGCTTGAAGAAATTGGTTTTTCCGAAAACTTAATTAAACTCTTTGCTAACTATTTAAAAGAAAGGGAACAATTCGTTTCCTATGGTGGTTTTAACTCTAACGCGTATCCTACAAACTCTGGTGTGCCGCAGGGTTCCAATTTAGGACCCTTATTGTTTCTAATTTTTATAAATAATATTCGGGGAAAAATCAAATTCGTCCGTTTTTTACTTTTTGCAGATGATATTAAACTGTTCTTAAGAATAAGATCATTAGAAGACTGTAAAAAGCTCCAGGAAGATATAAATGCAATTATTGACTGGAGTATTGACAGCAAACTCGGTTTCAACTTCCAAAAATGCTCAGTTATGTGTTTTACGAGGTCACAAAAGATCGTATATTTTAATTACAAAATGAAAGATACATCACTAAAGCATACGGTGACTTATAAGGACTTAGGAATTGTGTATGACGCTCGCTTAACATTTCACGCTCACATTGAAAAGATCTGTAAATCAGCTACAAGAATGTTAGGTTTTGTCATACACAATTCAAAGGAACTGACAAACCTTGCAGTCATAAGGCTGCTTTACTTTAGCTTAGTGCGTAGCATTCTCGAGAGTGGATCTCAGGTATGGGGGCCAGAGGACACTGTCTATGTACTAATGGTCGAGAAAATTCAAAAGAAATTTTTACGATACCTCTATATGAGAGAGTTTGGTTTTTACCCATGGCTGTTTCCAACAGCATTTATCTCGGGAATGCTGAATATCTGCAGCCTTAGTTCCAGACGGGACGTCGCATTATTGATGATGGCTTACAAGCTTCTGAATGGTTTAGTATCAATTCCAGACATTCTGTCAAAAATAGGACTTTATGTCCCGGATAATTTCACGAGAGGCCGCCAACACAGGCTTTTAATTCTTCCCAGGTCCAGAACTAACTTACCAATGGTGATGCCCCTGGGAAGACTCACTAGGTTAATTAACTCCCTTCCAGCTAACTTGGATATTTTCCATATGTCCTACAACGACTTTAAGCGCGAAATATTGTATTTGTTTTAACTGTATACTTATGTATAATTTTTTTTCCATATTTTGTTTACCGCTTTTGCATATGTTTTAACTGTATACTTATGTATAAAATTTTCTTCAATAATTTGTTTACCGCTTTTGCAATGTATTGGTTTTTGTACTGTTTTTGCAAATAAATAAAATAAATAAAAAAAATAAAAATTATATATTGTATCAATATGCCAATCAGTTATCCCACAGCGTAAAACTGTATATTCCCAAACCAGATATAAAACTGAGGAGCACTTAAATATCTCTGTCAGTATTATAACCAAATCTCATCTGGACAGGTGAACCTGAAACCTTCATTTAACTCATAATTAATTTCTCCATCAGAATTTAAAATATCTATGTTTTGATGCAGATTGCGTCGGAGTAGGCTGAGAAACCACTAGGTGCAAAATGGATGTAAAGCTGTGGTGGGTTTTTAGTTGTGTTTTAGTGTTAAGTTTGGCGAATAAAAACAATGTGACTGCGGATTCTGGTCGAGGAAAGAGAGGTAAGACATTTATTTATATTATAATTACAAACATGTGATAATTCAGTGGAACAGTAATCGTGAAGTAAGATTTTCAAATCACGAAGAAAATTATATAGAACCCGCGCAGAAGAAAAGTATTATGCTAACCTTAACTATTGTAATTATTACCGAGATCTGTTATTATAGCCTTCTTGTGACTATATTACGTGAAAATTTTATTAACTGCATGCAATCGAGTTATAAGCGAGAATCTAATTGACTATTGATATTATTGGATACTGAATCATACTTTTATTTAAATTGTTTTGCAATGTATGAAGTTTATTTAGTCATTTATTATTTTACAGGGCTATTTTCAAGTTATTATTAAAAAAAATATTATCTATTTGAAAGTCACTTTGGTTTTTGTGAATGAAATTAACCCAGTTATCACAATCTAGCTGACACTCTCCAGATAGACTTGTTGTTGATGAGAATGCATTCTATTTAGTGGCAATCCCGTATACACAAATGGATATCTACGCCAAACGTTGACAGAATGCATTGTCATAGACGACGAGTCTATCTGCATAGTTTCAGCTCGATCGAATGTCGGGAAGTTGGTTAATTTCTACTGCAAAGATAGGTGAAATTCAAATAGACGTATTTAAATTATTTGAATCATTTTGTTGTTATAAAAAAAATTATTACATATTACATTTCTAATGAAGTCATTTTTTTAAAACATTTCTTAATGGTATAAACATTTAACCCTTGAAGTTTTATTCTCATATTATGAAAATCTTTATAGAAGTTTTATACAAAGGTATGACAACATTTTTGATTTTTAAATCAAAGCCTGTATAATTTTTTTTTTAAATTCAGTCCTGTTATGATAATGTCTGTGTGTCTGTGGGTCAATCAAGTTCATAGGTCATTACTTATGGATCAAAGCTAAAATCTCTAATCTAAAAGCTCTCACCTCAAAGCATAGATGTCATAGATCATTGCTTATAATTCAAAGCTAAAATCTATAATCTAAAAGCTCTCACCTCAAAGCATAGATGTCATAGATCATTGCTTATAATTCAAAGCTAAAATCTATAATCTAAAATCTCTCACCTCAAAGCATAAATGTCATAGGTCATTGCTTATAATTCAATTCAAAGCTAAAAGCTCGAATCTAGAATATCCTTGAGAGGGGACGCTTCGATTGTTTTTATTTTTTTATTTTTTGAAGATAAAGAGCGGATGAACGAAGAAAGGAGATGGGGAAGTGAAGAGTAGAAGAAGTCTAGTTATAAAACAAGATCAAGTAAATCAAATACCTTAAAAAAATAAACTTTTCGATAATTTTAAACAATATTATTATTATTATTGTAGAAAGCAATCACTTTGTGGGTCGACATATTTAAAATGAAATAAAATAATTTTTAAATATTGAAGACAATATTAGTGATTTCTAAACGAAAATCTGAAATAGAAAAATCAGAAAAGGAAACGGTCACAGATGTGACCGGTTTTACTCAATAAAGTTATTCCGAAAAATAAATATTTATTCTAGACTTGCAGAAAAGTCAACAGATGTCGCACATTAAAATTAAAATAAAAAAAATAAGATAGGTTTATCTAAAAAAGACGCTGTCTGGATTGCATTTAGTTCGGGTTGAATCTTGCGATCATACATAAAGAACGGTTTTATTGGATAGTTGCCAATAAAAATGTGCGGTGAAAAAATGAAGAAAATGTTAGTGGTTCTTATTCGAAGTATGATACAGTTAAAAGTGACCGAGGGGAATAGGGTCCCATTAGCTCAGTCGGTAGAGCACTGTCCCGGAAAGACAAGGGTCCTGGGTTCGCGTCCCAGATGTGACCGTTTCCTTTTCTGATTTTTCTATTTCAGATTTTCGTTTAGAAATCACTAATATTGTCTTCAATATTTAAATATTACAATTTGAGGTTTTACTCAATAAAGTTATTCCGAAAAATAAATAAAAATAATTTTTGTTTTAAAACCACGAGTTTTTAATATTTTTTGAACCAACCGGTTTCGCTTTACTCAAGCATCTTCAGGGTACAAATTATTACTAGACAAGAAGTACAAAGTGTGAGCTTATATATAAAAAAAATGAGGGAGACAACATGATATAAATATAACAAACACAGAGAAATCATATAATACATTTACACAAATACAAAAGATATGGGAAAAACCGAACGATAATTATGTAGACTAATGGATTATAATAATTGTATATGAAGAAAAAAAGCATCAACTGACATGGGGTGATAAGGAGAACTTGGACATTTTTAATGGTTTATTGGGAACAAACTTAATATTGGACTACTTGATATATCTAATTGATTATTAAGAATAGGAATTTTGGTTTTTACAGCTTTTTTTATTACGAGTGCTTCAAGATTATTGAGTCTGTTACCATGCCCGTTCGTATTTAAAATATTAGCGCCTGTGTTATGACAGAAAGTATGATCTTTGTTAATCTTCGTAATGTTAACATTACGTGTTGTCTTACCGATATATTTTTTATATATAATATTTATTTTACTTATATTTTTTATATATAAGCTCACACTTTGTACTTCTTGTCTAGTAATAATTTGTACCCTGAAAATGCTTGAGTAAAGCGAAACCGGTCGGTTCAAAATTTCTTAAAAACTCGTGGTTTTAAAACAAAAATTATTTTATTTATTTTAAATATTATTATTTCCACCATACCCCGACCTACGCCGAGTCGACTTCGATAAAGAAGGATGTCTTTCATGATATTTATACACATTTACACTTTTATTCCAATATTGATGAAGTTTTGAATACTTGACCATTAAAACGAGTTAACTATCTCTAAGTCTATATTTATTTATAAAGAATAATGTCTGTAGTGGTTAGATTGTGTACAAATCAACAAATTCATTCCGAAATTGATGAAATTTAGCAAATTTGACATAAGATTTCGAACAACTCTGTGTAAAGCTCGACTTAGTCAACCGTTTCTCTTTCTGTTTAAAATTTTCGTTTGAGAATCGCTAATATCGTCTTCAATGATTAAATATTACAATTTGAGGTTTTACTCATTAAGTCAATGCATAAATAAAAATCATATTATAGTTAGTATTGCTAGTTCAGTGGATTGAATGAATTGAGTGAATTGCGCGTGCTGTCGCTAGCATAATAATATATAACGTTTTTAATTAGTCCCATAAAGGTGCTGCACAGATCTGATGATGCAGCTCGGTCCGATGTCCGATAAGGGAACAGGTTACATGTGACGAAATAATTAATGCGCCTTTTTTATTATGCAAGAACAACTAAAACTACTTATTCCTTTTTAATTTTTTAAACACGTGTTGGGTATACGTATACCGCCGCCTGAGGTTGATGGCACTTAAAACACATTATTGTTGGTATCTTTAAAATCGTGGGAAATTGATTATTAGAACCTTAGCGCGTGTTGACATCACTGGAAAGGTATGCAGAGCTGACTTAAGAAAAGGGGCTACAGATATTTTACAGATTGACTCAAATAGTTTTACACTTTGTAGCATCTACCTACATCTAGTTTCCTACTAAATTACTAGGGTAATGTGACTTAAAAACGAACTTGGAAACGTTATAGGACATATATATTTAGAACAGTATAGTATAATAAAAATATTTTTCTAAAATTCAATTTACAACGTTGATTTTACAAATAATTCACCAATATTCTTTACCGGGATTATTTTTTGGAGAATATCTGTAATATAAGTTAACCATAAATATTGAAACAATACTTTAAAAAATCCCTTTCAATTCTTAACAATTATATTATTTCTACCTTAAAATTACAACTAGTTTTTAGGTGTATTAGAATTTACAACCTTCTATTATTATAATACTACATGTAAACAGTGCAAATCGAGTTTTAGTGTAGTGATAGAATTCTAAGTAATTTCAATCTCGCAGTTAAAAGATATATCAAAAACAAAATGATTATAAATCTGTCATCAGAACTGTCAATTCAAACTTGCTTCTAATGTGTGTGTACGTAAAGTTACCTTCACATTTACGCATACTATCCCGAGTACGTGATCCAGGGCAGCTAAACTTTTCTTATATTATATTTCTACTTCGAACTACTAATTATGGATTCGTGTGATCCCTACCACTTTATTACGATGGCAAGTAATATAATAAACTCTATGAACAGTACCATTATGGATCCATCTAATAAATTAACCAAGAAACTTTTGGGTAATATTAGTGTAGTTGGTGCGAAAGGAGAGAAGGAGAAGGAGGGCTGAAGGCCTATACAAATATCTCACAACAGAAACCGCCCCAGGTCCAACCTCTATCTAACACCATCCAAGACCTACCTAGAATTTGAAAAACACTAGCGGAAATGGAGGAGAAAAAATTACGTTCTAAGAATATTATAATGTTTAATATATCCTAGTGCTCAACTGGTACTCAAACTGACTGCATGGGGGAGGATAGAAACAAAGTTTTGAGTATCCTAAAGAAAGTTGGATATGTTGATACCTCTGAAATTAAAATGTTGTGTTAGGTAAAAAAGAAATAGATAAAATACATCCGATCAAGATTGAAATGTCAGACAACCATCAAGGGAAACTGGTTCTTCAAAAAAGGGCGATAGACTACCAAAATGTCAGTATTAAAACCAAAAAAGACTTGTTCAGCGCCAAGAAATTCAAAATGTGTGGAAAGAGTTAGAAAACCAGAAAAAATAAGGGAGAAAATAATTTAGCCATAAAATACATTAATAACTCACATAAAATTTTCAATGTTCAACCAAAAAACTCCAGCTGTATAAACGCCTCATCTATGCCTTTGGGAAGAATTACTAGGTTGATATTTCCCACATGTCCTACAACGTATTTAAACGTGAAATATTATTATTTTTCTATTTTTTTTTTTATTATTATTTATTAACCAATAAATTAACATACATTTTTTTTGGTATAATCCACCTCACTAGGCTGAGCCTGTTCTGAGGTGGAGACATAATAAGATATATATATATATATATATATATATATATATATATATATATATATATCTCGCTACATTTGTTGCGTCCGACCCCTAAAAACTCCATAGCATATATATATATATTTTTTTAGGGGTCGGACGCAACAAATGTAGCGGGATATATATATATATATCTCGCTACATTTGTTGCGTCCGACCCCTAAAAACTCCATAGCATTGCAGCGTCCACCGACTTACAGCGTCCGATATACGGACGCTACAATGTTTTGACCTCAAAATTGGCCAGAACGATGCTTACCCCATGTAGAATCGTATGGCAAAAATTTTTGTGGAAGCAAAAAATGTCTCAGAATGTCTGGAAACGAATATTGAACGTTTGACATTTTGCCGACAGGTTCGCTACACGATGTATATATCGAGCAGTGTATGTTTTTATTCATTTCTACGATCTTGCCGCGTCCACGAAGTAATATAATTTTCGATACATAACGACGATCATGCTGCGTCTACGCATTACATCGTTAGTATTGCGTCCTCAAGACCGATTACGAGTAGATATTATTTTATATACATAACGACGGTCGTGCTGCGTCCACGCATTACGTCGATAGTACTGCGTCCCCGTAGCCGCTCATGAGAATATACTATTTTTAACTCATAATGACAATCATGATGCTTCCATGCATCACGTCGATAGTATTGCGTCCCAGTGAACGATCACGAGTAGATATTATTTTGAATATACAACGACGGTTATGCTGCATCCACGCATTACTTTGATAGTATTGCGTCCCCCTGGCCGATCACGTTGAAATATTATTATGAATACATAACGACGGTCTTGCTGCGTCTACGCATTACGTCGATAGTACTGCGTCCTCGTGGCCATTCGGAGTACATTGTTAAATATTATTTGAGCGTTTGGTTGAGTAAATCATCAGATTTGGCAACATTTGGTTAATTTACAACGATGCCGCTTGATACTCAGAACTAAGAATCGTCTTGCGTGGTTTTTAATGCATAACGACGATTTTGCTGCGTCCACGCATTACTTCGATAGTACTGCGTCCCCATGGCCATTCACGAGTACATTTTTATAAATTATTTGAGCGTTTGGTTGAGTAAATCATCAGATTTGGCAACGTTGGGTTAATTTACAACGATGCCGCTTGACACTAAGAACTAAGAAGCATCCTGCGTAGTTTTTAATGCATAACGACGATCGTGATGCGTTTACGCATTACGTTGGTAGTATTGCGTCCGTTGTTGTTTTTTTTAAAAGAAAAAGCGTTTTTTTGGGAGCGAAACCCGGTCGGCACAAAGTATAAAAAATAAAAGTGGTGTTTACAAAGTTATTGTTTTATTTTAAATTAAATATTGTTGTCAATTAAACAAACAATTTATAAGTTCCCGAATATTATCTGAATAAAAAAAAAATCTGATAGAATAAAATAAAAACCTCAAGATATGAATTGAAATCTAGCAAGAATATCGTAACACAAATTGTGAGGATTATTATTAATATATTTATAGAATTATAACTATATATTTTATCACACCTTCATAAATGCAATGAAAACTTTAACTTAAATGAAATCAACAAAAAATCAAAATATAGAAGAATACGTATGTGAAACATACAGCGAATGCACTAAAATCTAGAACAATATAATAAATCTACTAACAATCTTGCACTTAAACATAAGGAGTATAATTTGAAACATGGACGAACTTCTGGTATACCTATGTATTTAACATTATGTCCACAACCAGATTTTTTAATAACATCCGAGGCACACTCGCATGCAATACATAAAAATATACCAAGTATTCCAAACTACAAACAATATGTCACAAATTATCACAAAAATAAAAGTAGTGGAATTGTAGTCTATGCTAAAGAAAAATTTACTGATA
The DNA here is from genome assembly GCF_061612785.1 of Hesperophylax consimilis. Classification (NCBI taxonomy): domain Eukaryota; kingdom Metazoa; phylum Arthropoda; class Insecta; order Trichoptera; family Limnephilidae; genus Hesperophylax; species Hesperophylax consimilis. The sequence continues at coordinate 28,275,692 of NC_142862.1, forward strand.
TCAATGTTAACGAAATACCAATATGTAACGCAAACTGTTTGTCAATTAATGAATCTAAATAATTAGCCAATTAATATAATCGCATGTATCGAATACATAGCTCTATTATACCCTTATAGTCCAGTAGGTACCCAAGCGATTCTTTCAGAAACTTGATCAGGGTGCTTAGGCTGTGAACATCTTGGAATAATTATCGATAATAACATCAAATGGAAAAGTCAAATAAACTCCACAGTAGACAGAATGAGAAAACTCATCTTTGTGTTTTTTAGACTTAGAAATACTGTATCATTAAAAATACTTAAAGGTATTTATTTTGCACTTGCACATTCTACACTACTACAATATGAAATCGTGGTTTGCGGGGGGGGGGGTGCGTATAAATCATACCTACGTCCACTTGTGACAGTTCAAAAAATATTAATAAAAATCATATTTAAAAAAGCCATATAACTATCCAACAATAAATGTTTTCCAAGGTTTCCCGGTTCCCCTTCTCACAAAAATTTATGACAAAAATACTCGTTCATTAAAAACTTCAATTACATAAAGATTTATTTGATAAAAATAATATTCCATAATTAATTTTAAGCTAAATAATTATTTATATTGGAGGACTAACCGTACCACTTGTTCGAACTACAACAGCAAAACATCATTATTTATTTAACGGTATAAAATTATTCAATAAATTACTCCTGGATATATCTGAGGAAAATTATGACAGTTACAAAAAAAAACAATTTAAAATTCTCTAATACCACCTAATAAATTTTCTTATTGTTTTAAATTATTTATTTATTTATTTTATTTCAGGGAAATCAACAGTTTACAATGTGGTTCATTTATACACGTGTAATTTACTCAACTGAGAAACCAATTGCAGATTTCCGCAATATTCTATTCTATTATGTATGTAAAAATTTAAAAACTATACTTACAAGAACTAAAAAATATTAAATTTATCGAAGAAAGCAAACACTAAGTGGCTTGACATTATACAAAATGAATCAAATACTTTGTTTTAAACCACTTTATTTTAATTTATATTTCGTCGACCGGTTTGGATTGAACCCAAATATTGTATAAAATAAATATAAAGTGGTTTAAAACATAGTATTGTTTCATTTTGTAAAAAATATAACGTTATTCAAGAGGGAGATTATTATAACATGAGATTATTTTAACTGGAGATTATTATAACAGGAGATTATTAAAACAGAAGATTATTATAACGTAATACTACATAATATATGTCATTACATAATATAATAACATTTTATGCAGTTTGGTACACGTTTAATACATTTTTAATATAGTTTTTATATTTATTTTGGTTACATTGAAGATAGAATCAGAGAGAATGTTATTATACATATGTTGAACATATTCTTCTAAGACAAGCATTTTTATTTTACTAGATTACATGAGCGTGTGTGCCGTGTAGGTACTTTCAAATCAATTCTGCTTAATAAACTCCACATATTATGTTTCTGCTTATCATTCCTTGGTATTATTTATAACTAACCTGTTTTTATTACTTTTATCGTATTTTCTTGTAAGGCTATTAATAGTTTTTGTAATAATATTTGCAATATAAATATGTAAAAATATATTGTTGTCCTCTCCTAAGCACAAGCATCTTACTTATTAGAAAAGTGATTTAAATATTATTTAATATTATGTTGTAAATATTGTAACACTAAAGATGTTAAGAAATAAAAATAAAAAAAATATTTTTATTTTGAACTTAATGGTATTAATATGTTTAACTCATTAATTAAAATATTGCAATTTGAGGTTGAACTAATTAAGTTAAATATAAAAACAGATATTATTATATTGAATACGTAACTACAGAAGTTCTGCGTCGATGGTATTGTATCCTCGTGACCAATCACGAGTAGATATTATTTTGTATACATAACGACGGCCGTGCTGCGTCCACGCATTTCGTCGATAGTATTGCGTCCCCATGGCCGTTGGCGAATTTGTACATTTTTATGTATTGTTTGAGTCCTTGGTGAAGCAAAACGCCAGATTTGGCAACATTCAGTTCATTTACAACGTTGCCACTTAGCACTCAGAACTAAAAAGCGCCTTGCGCGGGTGGACATTTTTGTAAGATGGTTTACAGTGGACGGTAAATTGATATCCCGACCTAAAAATGTCCAACCGCCCTCTGCAATGGAGCGAACTGGCGCGTTATGAAATGATACATTTTTACAAAGGATATCGTTTTAAAAAAAAATTGTCGCACGCATGCGCCCAGTAGGTAAGTTTGTATACAAGATGCAATAAGATATTCATTCAAACTTCTCACTATCAATAGACAGTTTGTTGTCAGGTCTGGTGTGTTTCTGGATGTCAAAAAAATAAAACATAAATATATATACATATATTTTTTATATACTGCACAAGAGTCTCAACCGCTCCCGTCTGGAACAGCGAGACTGTGGCATCCCCAATCTGAGTACTAGGGTGAAGGTATTGGGGAGGGGAAGAAGATGAGGAAGAGAAATGTAGAAAAGTACCTGGCTATTTATATCTGGTCACCAAACACGGCAAAAGCTTGGAAATAACGTTTCCATTCGGAATGGTGGTCACACACCAGGGCGATACTGAGAGTATATTTCACTCTGGAACGTGCTGCAAACACACTTTATATTATGTTTAATGTATTAATTGTGAAATAACACAAACAAATGAAAATTTATTTGCGCACGCCGGGTTTGACAGTCAGATTACGGGCTTCGGATTGCGAGTCGAGAGTCTTATCTCTCAACCACAGATGCTGTAATTAATTAATTAATTCACTATGAACGTGAAAACTTCACTAGAAAAGTAAGAAATATTTTGTGTTGTTTATTTATTTGTTAATTTATTTATTACACCTAATAGACGTTTACATTCTAGTTAAATAATTGAGTATCGCAGTTATTATAAATTCTTCAAAATTAAAACAATAGAGAAAACAAAATAGAATGAAAAAAAATAAAATGATACAACAAAAGCGTATAATAAAATAAGATACATTGGTAAAAATGATAAGAAGTCTCACATAAGTAGATATTCAAAATAAAGAAAAGATTACAAAAATTATAGATGTCTATTTGTCTCGATATATAAAAGAATTAAAATAAACAATATTTATATTGATTATTTTTAAGGTGAAATATATCTCCCATATCAGAATAAGTCATGTAATCCTAAGGGGTTTAATAATATAAGGGGCATAACAACGGCCTAAATTTACCTTTTGAAACTCTCAAAACAAATCCAAGAGTCTTAAGGGCCTTATATACGGAAGACGTAAAAATTAAATCGACCTTCAAAACGCCATGTAACAAACAAATAATATACACTCGGACGCAAGAATATATTATTCAGTATGGACGTGAAACCTTTATTAGAATAGTCAGCAATATACGGCAGACGTAACAAATAAATTAGAGTGAACGGACGTGTAACCTATATTAAAAGGAACCTTCAATATACAAAAAATATACACCCGGACGTGAGTATGTACGTGACGCTAGAAATGTATGAAAGTGTAATAAACATCAAAACCTGCATTATTATGAATATTAAAAAAATATGATACTAGCAATTATCGTGAGTAAAACATAGTGCAATATTCACAAAAACAATCTAAAAAAAAGAACTAGAAGTGCTGGACGCCCAAAGACGGATTTACGCACGGACGCAATAAATGTTGTGGGACCTATATATATATATATATATATATATATATATATATATATATATATATATATATATTTGTATAAAGCATACTTTGAGCCACATTATATACACTTTTTTTTTAATGCCATTTTGTTTAATCAACCCTTAAAAACTACCCCCTCACAGCTATATACGTCTATGATGTACCGTTTAATATATATATCGATACATACATCTAGAGCATACTTTGAAGACATATTTTTATTCTGTACAGACGATAGTTTGAAGACAGTCCTCAATGTATGCGTTATATATAATTTCCCGTCGTGGTCTCAAATAATGCTTTTCACAGAGAGGTGTTTCGTGTACATAAAGCATACTTTCGACCTATGGTAAGTAGGAAACTTCCATTGGAATAATGTGTAATTATTAATATTTTTGACGCCAGATGGCACAAATAATAATATCAAATATGTAGATATTTACGCGCTGTGAATTTGGTACATTATGATAAAGTTATGTTTCGTCTTCAAGTCAAATCCTTTATGAAACTTTTTCGTTGAGTTTTTCGAAAGGTAAGAGTGAAAAATTTCATCCATCTCGAAAAAAAACATTTTTAATACTTATTGTTAATTTTAGCTTTTTTATAGGTACCAACAAACTTTTACCCATAGATAATAGAAACAAAGCGGATATGGCATGGAAGCCTGCCAACTGTCATCGAGCTTAGACCATACTGCACGGGTTGTACGTTTGGTGACTATGTAGGAGTGTAGATGCAGGGCATCGTTAGGTTATATGATGTTGGCGACACTACACACAAACTATCAACGATTAATGGCCTATCTTCCCTGTTCCGTTACACATTTTAACTTATGTGTTAGGTAGGTGCCTACATGGCTTTACCCATAGATAATAGAAACAAAGCAGATATGGCATGGAAGCTTGCCAACTGTCATCGAGCTTAGACCATACTGCACGGGTTGTACGTTTGGTGACTATGTAGGAGTGTAGATGCAGGGCATTGTAAGGTTATATGATGTTGGCGACACTACACACAAACTAAAAACAATTAATGGCCTATCTTCCCTGTTCCGGTACACATTTAAACTTATTTGTTAGGTAGGTACCTAGATGGTTTTACCCATAGATAATAGAAACAAAGCGGATATGGCATGGAAGTTTGCCAACTGTCATCGAGCTTAGACCATACTGCACGGGTTGTACGTTTGGTGACTATGTAGGAGTGTAGATGCAGGGCATTGTAAGGTTATATGATGTTGGCGAACTACACACAAACTAAAAACAATTAATGGCCCATCTTCCCTGTTCCGGTACACATTTTAACTTATGTGTTAGGTAGGTACCTAGATGGTTTTACCCATAGATAATAGAAACAAAGCGGATATGGCATGGAAGTTTGCCAACTGTCATCGAGCTTAGACCATACTGCACGGGTTGTACGTTTGGTGACTATGTAGGAGTGTAGATGCAGGGCATTGTAAGGTTATATGATGTTGGCGACACTACACACAAACTAAAAACAATTAATGGCCTATCTTCCCTGTTCCGGTACACATTTAAACTTATGTGTTAGGTAGGTACCTAGATGGTTTTACCCATAGATAATAGAAACAAAGCGGATATGGCATGGAAGCTTGCCAACTGCTATCGAGCTTAGACCATACTGCACGGGTTGTACGTTTGGTGACTATGTAGGAGTGTAGATGCAGGGCATTGTAAGGTTATATGATGTTGGCGACACTACACACAAACTCAAAACAATTAATGGCCTATCTTCCCTGTTCCGGTACACATTTAAACTTATGTGTTAGGTAGGTACCTAGATGGTTTTACCCATAGATAATAGAAACAAAGCGGATATGGCATGGAAGCTTGCCAACTGCTATCGAGCTTAGACCATACTGCACGGGTTGTACGTTTGGTGACTATGTAGGAGTGTAGATGCAGGGCATTGTAAGGTTATATGATGTTGGCGACACTACACACAAACTAAAAACAATTAATGGCCTATCTTCCCTGTTCCGGTACACATTTAAACTTATGTGTTAGGTAGGTACCTAGATGGTTTTACCCATAGATAATAGAAACAAAGCGGATATGGCATGGAAGTTTGCCAACTGTCATCGAGCTTAGACCATACTGCACGGGTTGTACGTTTGGTGACTATGTAGGAGTGTAGATGCAGGGCATTGTAAGGTTATATGATGTTGGCGACACTACACACAAACTAAAAACAATTAATGGCCTATCTTCCCTGTTCCGGTACACATTTAAACTTATGTGTTAGGTAGGTACCTAGATGGTTTTACCCATAGATAATAGAAACAAAGCGGATATGGCATGGAAGCTTGCCAACTGCTATCGAGCTTAGACCATACTGCACGGGTTGTACGTTTGGTGACTATGTAGGAGTGTAGATGCAGGGCATTGTAAGGTTATATGATGTTGGCGACACTACACACAAACTAAAAACAATTAATGGCCTATCTTCCCTGTTCCGGTACACATTTAAACTTATGTGTTAGGTAGGTACCTAGATGGTTTTACCCATAGATAATAGAAACAAAGCGGATATGGCATGGAAGTTTGCCAACTGTCATCGAGCTTAGACCATACTGCACGGGTTGTACGTTTGGTGACTATGTAGGAGTGTAGATGCAGGGCATTGTAAGGTTATATTATGTTGGCGACACTACACACAAACTAAAAACAATTAATGGCCTATCTTCCCTGTTCCGGTACACATTTAAACTTATGTGTTAGGTAGGTACCTAGATGGTTTTACCCATAGATAATAGAAACAAAGCGGATATGGCATGGAAGCTTGCCAACTGCTATCGAGCTTAGACCATACTGCACGGGTTGTACGTTTGGTGACTATGTAGGAGTGTAGATGCAGGGCATTGTAAGGTTATATGATGTTGGCGACACTACACACAAACTAAAAACAATTAATGGCCTATCTTCCCTGTTCCGGTACACATTTAAACTTATGTGTTAGGTAGGTACCTAGATGGTTTTACCCATAGATAATAGAAACAAAGCGGATATGGCATGGAAGTTTGCCAACTGTCATCGAGCTTAGACCATACTGCACGGGTTGTACGTTTGGTGACTATGTAGGAGTGTAGATGCAGGGCATTGTAAGGTTATATGATGTTGGCGACACTACACACAAACTAAAAACAATTAATGGCCTATCTTCCCTGTTCCGGTACACATTTAAACTTATGTGTTAGGTAGGTACCTAGATGGTTTTACCCATAGATAATAGAAACAAAGCGGATATGGCATGGAAGTTTGCCAACTGTCATCGAGCTTAGACCATACTGCACGGGTTGTACGTTTGGTGACTATGTAGGAGTGTAGATGCAGGGCATTGTAAGGTTATATGATGTTGGCGACACTACACACAAACTAAAAACAATTAATGGCCTATCTTCCCTGTTCCGGTACACATTTTAACTTATGTGTTAGGTAGGTACCTAGATGGTTTTACCCATAGATAATAGAAACAAAGCGGATATGGCATGGAAGTTTGCCAACTGTCATCGAGCTTAGACCATACTGCACGGGTTGTACGTTTGGTGACTATGTAGGAGTGTAGATGCAGGGCATTGTAAGGTTATATTATGTTGGCGACACTACACACAAACTAAAAACAATTAATGGCCTATCTTCCCTGTTCCGGTACACATTTAAACTTATGTGTTAGGTAGGTACCTAGATGGTTTTACCCATAGATAATAGAAACAAAGCGGATATGGCATGGAAGTTTGCCAACTATCATCGAGCTTAGACCATACTGCACGGGTTGTACGTTTGGTGACTATGTAGGAGTGTAGATGCAGGGCATTGTTAGGTTAAATGATGTTGGCGACACTACACACAAACTAACAACGATTAATGGCCTATCTTCCTTATTCTGTTACACATTTTAACTTTTGTGTTAGGTAGGCACCTACATGGTTTTACCCATAGATAATAGAAACAAAGCAGATATGGCATTGTATTATTTCACAATTTATCTTTAAAAATAATATAAGGTATATTTGCGATACGTTCCAGATTGGAGGGTACTCTCAGTATTGCCCTGGTGTAATACCATCATTTAGAATTGAAAATTTGATTGAAATGGCTTTAGCCGTGTTTGGTGACCAGGTACTTCCCCACCTTTCTCTTCCACATCTCCTTCCTCTCTCCAATACTTTTAGCTTATCAACGAGCAATTTCGAGCTACCGGCATCTGTTTTTCCTCCCTCCTATAATCCGAGCCTCTTCAAGGCCCGCATTAATAAATCCCTTCCTACAGCCCCTACCTTAATCCGCCTCACAACGCCGCCCAACCGGGTGGTGACATAGTTCCCCTGTCGGTACACTGCACAGGCAGGGACGCTCTTGTGAGGTGTCACATATATGTATATAAAAACATACCCCAATTATTTGGGATGCCATAGTCTCACTGGCTCCAGGCGGTTGGGAGCACTCGGGACTCTTGTGATGTATTCACATAACAAATATATTAATCGAGGAGTTATTTGTATTGTTTTCAGTTGATATTTGAATGCCTCACAAGAGTCTCAACTTCCAGCCATCCGGAGCTAGTGAGGCTATGGCGTTCACAATTGGGTTATGTTCTGCGGCTGAAGGTAGTGGGGAGGGGAAGGATATGGGGAAGAGGAAAGTACCTGGCTATTCAGATCTGGTCAGGCAGCCCTGACCTAGTACGTACCCAATAAATACAATACTAGACCCCATGCTCCATTTAATGTAGTTGCTTCTCGCACTAATTTTCTACGCAATTCCTGTTCTCAGAGATTGCATCGTGTGGGGAGTAAAACTTGGTCTGTGACTGTGTGAGTTTTTTCGTATAACACTATTGGCCGAAGCCTTGAATGAGTGAGTGCATATTTGATGCAAAGTATAATATATGGAGTTCGCAAAGTAATTTTTTTGCCGTAAATCTTTTTCATGATGAAACTTGTGCGTGGTAATCCTTCGCAAACCAAAAAAGGATTTACTAAAGAAGTGGAAACGTTTATGAATTGAAAATATATATTTTTATGATTTCGACAAAAAATGTGTAATTCGACTAAACATTCAGAAAAAAAATAAGCATTTACCTACAGCAACAAAAACACATTAAATTTTAAATCTGTAACATTTAGATGAATATTTTTTATCACAATAGGGAATTCTCTTCACACCAAAAAATCACTTATTATAAATTATTCATATGTAGAAACACTTCAGACACAAGAATACATAGTTTTTATAATTTTCAAAAATCATTTATTAAAGTTAATAATGACTTTAAAAACAGGCGCGAACGAAATATTTCAATGCAGCTAAAAACGCCCGGTGATTGATCAAGCGTTCAAGGGCGAACGATGACGTCACTGTTGACCGGCCCGAGTAGATCCTGCAAACCGATGGCGGCAGCGGCGGCAAAGGTGTGACGTAGCACTTGTGACGTAGCGGTCAAGATGGCGCATGACCGTTTTCAGAGCCGAAATAGCACGCAATTTTTAAAACAACTACAAAAAATTGAAAATGCATTTAAAAAAAAAGAAAAAAAAGGCACATAATAAAATAATTATCTTTATTGAAATAAATTATTTACAAAATGCACGAGAATTCCCTATTCTCCATTAGGAGATATAAAGTTAATTTCTCACTTCCTTTATTTCTTAAAATGTCCTTGCATACTTATTACGTATATTAAATATTAAGTCAATACATTTGAAAATAAATATATCTACGGCCCTACTCATAAATATTCTGGGGAGGGGACTGATTCTGCCGGATTGTAAATTTTTTACAAGAAGATTTGACGAATTATATTGGTGACGATTTTTTTAGCGTGGCAATACTCATTAGCATTTAACATTTTCGGCGTGTTGTCAACTTCACGTTAGTTTATTTACGTCAATATTTAGACAAAAGTGGCCGTCATGTTATAGTAATCAGATTATACCTCAAATATGATTTAAGATTTTCACGGCCAAAAGTATTTTTGTTATTTGCTTTTGGGGTGTTATGCCGTGTTGCGCTAACTCCTTCTTTAGCAAACGTTTCGGAAAGCATTGCAGTGTCCATCATCAGGGCAGATGTGTTATTTATTGCCCTTGATTCTTGGTTCTGCCCTGATGATGGACACTGCAATGCTGTCCGAAACGTTGGCTAAAGAATGAGTTAGCTCAAAACGGCATAACACCCCAAAAACAAATAACAAAAAAGATTTTACCTCTATTCCCATAATTACTTTTTAATTTTGATGAATACCTATTTATACCAATTTTATTTTCTAAATACTTAAGTTTTTTTTACCGAGTTGCATCTCTTTACCTAACCTTAGTAACACCATTAAATAAAATAAAAACACTTTGTTTACCTTTTATAGTAGAACTGCATATACTACATCTCATTTTCATAAATGACACAGAAATATTCCTGGTTTTAAATTAATAAAACAACATTTAGTATTCGATTAAAACTGATTTCTTTTATTGTTCCACAAAATGATACAATTAACGCAGTTTGCCAATAGTAGCAGGAAACATCGAACGGAAGGCATGCTTTCAGTATTTATCGATTACTCCGACACACACTAGCTTAATTAACGATCCTCATTAATCACAGGCAAATAAAAATAATAATAATAATTGGATAATTTGTAGAGCGCCGTTTTTGTGAAAGATGGGCGCTAAATGGTTCTAATAATGGGTTCAAGGAAGCAGTTTCCGAAAGAAATCCGAAATAGTAGTACATAAATATTTTAATATTGTTGAGCGACGAAAATCCGAAATAGTAGTACCTAAATATTTTAATATTGTTGAGCGAAGAAAATCCGAAATAGTAGTACCTAAATATTGTAATATTGTTGAGCGACGAACGAACTTTGAAACAGCCTGTAGGTAACATTCGATTCACGCGTGCCAAGTCCATGCGCGTTGACTACCATCGAGAACGATAAATGCGAAGCCTTTATTATATGCACTCACTTCTAATAATAATAACAAATTAAATAAAAACAAATCACTTTGTTTACACCACTTACACCGCTTTCTTAGTAATTTAAAAATCACCTCAAATAATAAAGTATTTTACCTTGAATTCACGGCAACAAGATCGAAAAAAAACTGTCCCGACGAAAAGTGAATGCTACGCCCAGACACTTGCCACTTGACACTTGTGGCAACGCAAGCCTAGGTAAGCGTAGGCAAGCCAAACGTCGGCATCTACGCTCTTGGCGGACGTTGAGGCAACTACATCAGCTGTGACAGCTGTCATTTTTCCTATTTCTATTTAAAATCTAAACGAAGAAATTGCCCAAAAAAAAGACAAATTAATTTTATTGATAATTTGAGAAGAAATTTGAAAATAATGTAAAAAGATTGCTGCCAAAACTATGGGAAAAAATAGTTGAAGATAATATTGTTAATTTTGAAATTTGAAATCGTCAGAAACAACTTAAAAATAAGTGCTCTCGCTAGCAGAAAAGTTGCTTGAAATGGCTGTAGCCGTGTTTAGTGATCAGATCTAAATAGCTAGGTACTTCCCTACCTTCCTCTTCCCCATTTACTTATCTTCCCCTCCTCCACTACCTCCAGCATCACAACATACCCCAATTGGGGATGCCATAGTCTCACTGGCTCCAGATGGCTTGGAGCTGTTGAGACTCTTGTGCGGTATTCACACACAAAAAGAGTGGTATAATGCATTCGTCCCGGATATACGAGAGACCCAGTTTCAACCGTTACTTTATTTATTTTTCTGTGACTTGTTCCTTTTCATATAAAAATTAACTAATTTACTTGAATTAATTAAATATGTTTTTAAATTAATAAATCCATACATAGGACCCTGCTTGATATAATTTAAAAAAAATGATTATCGTTTGTCCACTTATTCATTTTTACGATATTTACTATAAACAGCTCGGAGTTGTACTCTTCTCAGGGTTAATTGCCATATACAAGGCGCAAGTTACCAACGCTTGCCGCGCCTTGTGGACAGAATACCAACCGGACCCCGGCCTGATCGGCGGCAAGCTATCGCAAGCCTATTCAAGCCAAGCCAAACATGTTGGAGCTTGCGGACGCTTGCCAAGCCGAGACAAGTATGTGGGCGCCCCTTAAAACACTTTTTATGGTTCGTAGAAATATCACAATATCATAAATATCGAAATGTTACACTTAAAAAAAATATATAAAAAATTTGCAGTGAGATATGATAAGAATGTTCGTATATTTCGATAACAAAACCGAATTCCGAAACCGCAACTTTTCGTAGGGCAACATAATATATTTTTTAATGTAGAAACAGACTTCAAAATGTCCAAAACCCAATACAATGCTTTATTATATTATAACTAGGAAGAAAATGTTTTTTTTTTTTCATGTTTTTCATCGATCAATATTTTGATAACTCCATGCCACACCAATTTAATTTGTACGGAAGGTGAAAAACAGTTTCTTAAGAAAACTTAAAAAAAATAACTGGCTATTCAGATCTTGTTACTAAATATAGCTAAAACTATTTTTCAATTGTGAGCGGTGGTTTTACTCAGAATGCCTCTTTCACTATGCGATGCGCCGCAAGTGCACAACAGATTATTTAAATGAATTGATTATGAAATAAGACAAATGAATTGATTGTGAAATATGACAAATTAATTGAATAAAATTTACTCGCAACTCCGAATTGCTAGTTGAGAGCCTTACCCCTCGACCAAACCTTACCACAAACATTATTAATTTTCTCCATCAGGAGTGTTGAAATTTTTTAAGTGGTGCATATAAATCGAACTCCCATAGAATAGCACTATTATATATCCCTACGCGATAGTGTTAACCAATGAGAGCTAAAATGTATCACGCCACAAGACCTAAAGGGTTTCCGGCAAGGGATACACAAAACAAACAATTTAGTTTCTTGCTTGATATCGATAGTTAAATCAAATCTTGATGTTTTAGACTTCAGTAGGCAGGTACCTACCTAGGTCGCTACTTACTTGGACTTAATGATAATTTATGAAAAGATATGTAAAAAGTAGGTAGGAATGTAATTATGTTGCATTCTGTAAATTGATTCGAATTCGTAAGATCAAAGAAGATAGACCGCATACCTACCACAGTTCTTACAATACAATTAGGTTCGCTATTTCGCCTTTTGGAAAAATCTCTGGTGTATTTTGTTTATCTAGGTACTTACCAAATCAGAATCCAGTCGGTGTCCCGAAACGAACATTTACTTGTACTAGGTACCTACTGTAGGTACGAGGAGAAGGGAATGGAGCGGTAAAGGTTCCTGACTAGGTATTTATATCTGGTCACCAAGCAAGACTAAAGTTATTATAATGAACACGATAAAGAAGTGGACGCTTTATATGGATTAGGCATATTGCACGGATTAATGGAAAAAAGAGTGTAAAGAGAATACAATCGAATCCTGACTGTTCAAACCTAGTTAATTACTGTGTAAACGTCTTAATTAAAACCTCTTCAAATCTAACAACTGAATAAATATTAACTATTTTATTCGATATTTAAATAAGTTAGATAAGTAATTAACTAATTGATATGTATTTATTTGTAAGAAACAAACAGCTTACAGTTTACATAATATATAATACAAAGATAAATACCTACAATACGACTGCAATCCACTTGTGTATTCACACAAGTGAATTGCAGTCAAGCCAACAAAGTTTCTAATGCTAATATTGGTTTGGAGATGGAGTTTTATTATATCTTAAAATTAATGTTTGGTTAGAGAAAAAGGAGAGGAATATATGATAAGGATATAAGATGCTCCCGATACATTTCATACTTTCGTATTAATTTATCGTACGCGTTTCTTCTATTCGACATTTCTGAAGATTTTTTTTTTAAATGTCTATGCTGTGAATGTTTTTGTTATAATGCGTACATATTCCGGGAATTGGGATTTTTTTTCTAATGTTTGTTCTACATGTGGGCAAATGGAATAAATTGGATTGTCGGGTTGATCTTGATGGAATTGGAATTTTTATTAAATTGGTAAGCTCTGGCGAGTCTCGGCCATTGCTTAGAATTTTATAATACAAGATTTGATAAAAAATTAAACACTAGTAATTATTACGGTTTTGATAAGGATAACATTTTTCATTTTAAAACTGGTTTATTCCTGTTGATTTCCCTAAAATACAACAAATAGAAATGATGGTTCACAGAATGATAATACCGATAATCTTATATGGCCACTAACTAAAAATAATATTTAATAAAATAAAATACTTTTTTGTTTTAAAACCACGATATTTATTAATTTAAGAACCGACCGGTTTCGCTTTACTTAAGCATCATCAGGGTACAAATTAATACTAAACAAGAAGTACATAATGTGTGTATATATATAACAAAATATAGAGGGAGACAACATGATACAAATATAAGCAACACAAAGACGGTCATAAAATACATTAACATAAGTGCACAAGTAATGGAAAAACCGCTAGATAATTATGTAGACTAATGGGTTATATCAATAAATCGGGAGAAACAAAGCATCAACTGGCATGGTGGTAAGGAGGTAAGGAGAACTGGGATTTTTTTATGGGTTTATTGGAAACAGACCTAATATTGGACTACTTGATATGTCTAATTGATTATTAAGTATCTGACTTTTGGTTTTTACAGCTTTTTTAATTTCTAGTGCCTCTAAGTTGTTTAGTCTGTTACCATGCCCGTTTTTATGTAAGATGTTAGCACCGGTGCTATGACAGAATGTATGATCTTTATCGATCAAATGATTTGCGAATTCGGAAAACCCGTTATTATTGAGGCAACGAAGATGCTCCTTTATCCTAATATTAACATTACGTGATGTCTTACCGATATAGAAAGCCGAACAATTATTGCAATTTAATTTATAAATCCCCGAATGACTTAATTTATCGTCCTTATCTTTAGAATTAATTAGAAATTTACCTATATTGTTATTAGTATAAAAGGCCGGTTTGACTTCAGAAGGAAGGTTTTTTATTTTGTTATATATATACACACATTATGTACTTCTTGTTTAGTATTAATTTGTACCCTGATGATGCTTAAGTAAAGCGAAACCGGTCGGTTCTTAAATTAATAAATATCGTGGTTTTAAAACAAAAAAGTATTTTATTTTATTAAATATGTCAAACCACAAAGTGATTGCTTTCTACAATAATATAAAAATAATATTAAAAATGTATTTTAATTATCATTGGTTGTGACAACCCTTTCCTAAAAGCAATATATTTTTTCGATGTAATCCGATAGCTGTCTGGAATATATCCGGTCGAGAATATGTGGAAAGGGTTCAATCAAATTATGGAACAAACTGTTGGGTAGCTGTCTCTTTTCTGCGCGGTGGCAGGAGCACGTCAGTAACACGTGTTAACATGTTCACGTGTTCGCGGAGTGAATTCATAGCAAATCGTTTGAGACTTTGTTATGAATTAATTTTTACACTTCTTATTAACCACCTACCTATGAAGTTTTTCAATTAAATTAAAATTCATCTTGTAACCTACCAATATTTAGCCCAGTTACCTAGGTACCTAGTTACATAGCCCTATTACATAGTCGTATATATGTCATTAAGATAGTAGTTATAGGCCTTAGTCGTAAGTCACTAGATATAAGTCTTAGAGATAAGTCGGTAGTTCTAGTATTAACTATTTAAGAAATATATTTGTACAGCGCCCTTGAGGTGATTTCTCACGAAAACGGCGCTATATAAATTAGCCAAATATTATTATTATTATATCTATGAACAATAAGTTTTCTGAAAAATGTAATCAATTTATTTACACAAAATTAATGAAATTAAAAGTTTTTCGATTTTAAAGAGGTCAAGTTCATGTTGGATTTATTTAATAATCCATTTGGAAAGTTTCACAAACTATGAATACAATTAAAAATGTGCGGAAGATATTATTTTTCTGAAAAAAAATGGGGTATGTTGTGAGGCTGTAGGTGGTGGGAAGAGGAAGGCGATGTGGAAGAGGAAGGTGGGAAAGTACCTGGCTATTCAGATTTGGTCACTAAACACGGCTAAAGCCATTTCAAGCAACGATTCTATTCTGAATGGTGGTCTTTCACCAGGGCTATACTGAGAGTATCTTCAAGTCTGGAACGTGCCGCAAATATACTAAATGTTATTTTAAATCAATGATTTGTGAAATAACACAAATTAGTGAAATAAAATTTACTTGCGCACACCGGGATTTGAACCCGCGACCTCCGGATATCTAGTCAAAAGCGATACCTCTAGACCACGGAGACGTCATCTTGTGCGGTATTGGCGTAAAAAAACTGTTGGATAATAATAATACTAATGATGGTTTGTATAGCGCCGTTTTTGTGAAAAATCATAATCACCTTAAGGGCTCTGTACAAATTTATAATATGTTATTTAATATATCACTAATGTATTTCTATAATCTATCTTACTACTAACTACAGATAAAGCAAACCATTATAGCAACTTATGGCTAGCAGATTGCATCCACCGGTTGATCGATCACTAATACAAGACAATATGTATGTACAATTCATTTGACCAACGAACGTGATATTGCGTTAAAATGTACAATTATTATGTATTTATTTACATTCTATACAGGCAGATAATAAACAGGACCATACTAATCTGGAAGGTCGGTTGAGATTGTTGAGAATGACGCTATTGTGTTTTAGTAAAATTTAGATATAGTTTGCACGCAGAGGACATAATTATAATAATAAATGGATTTATAATTTGTGCGGCACAATTTTGACAATATTCTCGTCACATAATTATTATTAGAAATAGGTATCTATCATTATTATTTACACATCTACATTAAGCTCGTGCCTAACAAAATTTTTTAATTAGTAAAATTTGGAACCAAACAATTTTTTTTTAAATAAAATTATTGTACAATGACTGCCATATAAATTATTCCTTTTACACTTTCCCCGCCTTCCCCGCTCCCGCCTTCCATGTATGCCTCTAAACATTATGCAATACACACACTGTTGTAAAATGCTTATACAAACGCTAGATCTCACCATGAAATATAGAAACTTTTGTGTTCTTTCCCATAAACCCCCGTTCCCGCTCCGTTCCCCTTCCGCGTCACTCCTTTTCGCGTTACCCTTCCACCTTCCCCGCTTTCCCCCCTCCCCATAATTCGTACCCTACCCCACTCCGATATTCCCCTCCTTCTCTCGCCTTCCTTACCCTGATTCTAAACTATATGAAATACACACATCTGTTGAAACGAATCGCGCGCCTCTAGTTGCAAAATGGTCATACAAATTTTAAAATGCCAGAGCCCACCATTAGACATGGAAACCTCGTGTCCTTTTCCCATACTTCCCCATGACACGGAATGAACACATATGAACGCATTAAGTCATCAACAATTCAGGCTCAAATCAAATTTACTTGCGCACGCCGGAATTCGAATCCGCGACCTCAAAATGCGTAGCCAAGGAGCGTAATCTCAACCTCAAATACTATACTATTAACAACTATTTTTTGGTTTTTAAAATATTGCATTATTCACGTAACATGGCGATACTGAAAGTACCTATCTACCATTCTTGAACTTGCCGCAAATATACCACATAGGTACGAACGAATTATTTAAAACTAATAAGTATTGTGAAATTATACAAATTTATCAAATAAAATTTACTTGCGCACGCCGTAATTTGAACCCGCGACCTCCGAATTCGTAGCCAAGGATCGTAATCTCAATCTCAACGGCGAAACAATGAACAACTATTTTGTAGTTATTTAAAATATTGCATTATTCACGTAACATGGCGATACTGAAAGTACCTATCTACCATTCTTGAACTTGCCGCAAATATACCATAAAGGTACTAACGTATTATTTAAACAAATAAATATTGTGAAATTATACAAATTTATCAGATAAAATTTACTTGCGCACGCCGTTATTTGAACCCGCGACCTCCGAATTCGTAGCCAAGGATCGTAATCTCAATCTCAACGGCGAAACAATGAACAACTATTTTGTAGTTATTTAAAATATTGCATTATTCACGTAACATGGCGATACTGAAAGTACCTATCTACCATTCTTGAACTTGCCGCAAATATACCATATAGTTACTAACGTATTATTTAAACAAATAAATATTGTGAAATTATACAAATTTATCAAATAAAATTTACTTGCGCACGCCGTAATTTGAACCCGCGACCTCCGAATTCGTAGCCAAGGATCGTAATCTCAATCTCAACGGCGACACAATGAACAACTATTTTGTATTTATTTAAAATATTGCATTATTCACGTAACATGGCGATACTGAAAGTACCTATCTACCATTCTTGAACTTGCCGCAAATATACCATATAGGTACGAACGAATTATTTAAAACTAATAAATATTGTGAAATTATAGAAATTTATCAAATAAAATTTACTTGCGCACGCCCTAATTTGAACCCGCGACCTCCAAATTCGTAGTCAAGGATCGTAATCTCAATCTCAACGGCGAAAAAATTAACAACTATTTTGTAGTTATTTTAAATATTGCATTTTTCACGTAACATGGCGATACTGAAAGTACCCATCTACCATTCTTGAACTTGCCGCAAATATACCGTATAGGTACTAACGTATTATTTAAAACTAATAAATATTGTGAAATTATAGAAATTTATCAAATAAAATTTACTTGCGCACGCCCTAATTTGAACCCGCGACCTCCAAATTCGTAGTCAAGGATCGTAATTTCAATCTCAACGGCGACACAATGAACAACTATTTTGTAGTTATTTAAAATATTGCATCATTCACGTAACATGGCGATACTGAAAGTACCTATCTACCATTCTTGAACTTGCCGCAAATATACCATATAGGTACGAACGAATTATTTAAAACTAATAAATATTGTGAAATTATAGAAATTTATCAAATAAAATTTACTTGCGCACGCCCTAATTTGAACCCGCGACCTCCAAATTCGTAGTCAAGGATCGTAATCTCAATCTCAACGGCGAAAAAATTAACAACTCTTTTGTAGTTATAATATTGCATTTTTCACGTAACATGGCGATACTGACAGTACCTATCTACCATTCTTGAACTTGCCACAAATATACCATATAGGTACTAACGTATTATTTAAACAAACAAATATTGTGAAATTATGCAAATTGCACGGCGTAATTTGAACCCGCGATTTCTGAATTCTTTTTTTATAGTTATATTATTATTGCATTATTCACGTAACATGAGAGTATGAAGTATGTACCTCTCATTATTATTTTACGTACATTTATACTTTTGAATAGGTAACTGGAAAAAAAACATAAAAATAAAAAGTATAAATTTCAGTACGGGTGTGGTGAAGCCCACATTGTCAAAGTATGAAAATAAATTTATTTTGAAAATACATGTATCTGTAATATGATTAAAAATTATTGAAGTATTTTTTTAATGTTTGCACAAACGTAATATGTGTAATTATTTGTATTAGATTATTTTAAAATCAGTTTTTAATACACCATCATAATATTATGTACGAGCATATATTATAAGCATGTTAATTTTATTATTATCTATTGAGAAAAAATAATACCAACAATTAAATTTAAAAAAATATTTGCGGACACCGGGTTTAAAAATGCGACATTCTCCGACAAAAGCAAGCGAAAAAGAATACAAACATAAATTAGGTAAATAGGTACCGAGCCTTTGCTAATTCGAAAATTCACAATAGAAAATTTAAAAAATCTGAGAACGATACGATAGTGGCATCTATGGATATTTTAGTAATGTATGGCTCAAAGCATGCCTTCTGCATAATTTTAAAATTGGCTTCAATCTATGCGTTGCGTATATAATGCAAAGTGTTAGTTTGGGGACAGATACTTTGGGCCTGTCCCCAAACTATACAAATGTCCCTGAAGTATGGGCGCGCTCGAAAAACTGTCCTCATTCTATGCTTCCCACATATATATATATATATATATATATATATATATATATATATATATATATATATATATAAATGTAAATGTTCGTTTGTTCAAAATCTGAAGTCTCTGGAAGTTCTTCGCCCGTTGCTTTTAGATTTTGACACAACGTTCCATTTGAATAGGCGTGTGATTTACCTATACTATATAGTCACTATTTAAAGACAACTACTCATACGAAGTGGTCGATCAATTCACCTACCTGGGCTCCAGCCTGACAGAGAACAATGAGGATCCAGCAGAAATCAGAAGGAGAATCACAGCAGCCAACAAAACATACTTCTCTTCGCTGCCAGTGTTTAAGTCACGTAGTGTCCACAGAAAAACCAAAATAACCATATATAAGACCATTGTAAGAACTGTATTGGCATATGGATGTGAGGCGCTGACACTGACGGTAAAGATGGCTGAAATGCTGGATACTTTTGAAAGAAAGGTGCTGAGAAGAATATGTGGACCCGTGAAAGAGGGCGAACAGTGGCGTATCCGGCACAATATAGAATTGTACGATATATAAAAGGCCCCTAGCATCTCTGCACACATGAGACTCCTCAGGCTGAGATGGGCTGGGCATGTACAGAGAATGCCGGATACACGCGTCCCAAAAAGAATTCTGACTGGTCACCCAGGTGGAAAGAGAAAAGTGGGAAGACCCAGACTGAGGTAGGAAGATGAGGTAAGAGGGGATGCAGCACAGCTTCTCCAGGTGACAAACTGGAAGTCAGCCGCTGAGGAAAGGAGGAGTTGGAGGCGACTGTTGCAGGAGGCCA
Source organism: Hesperophylax consimilis (assembly GCF_061612785.1). NCBI lineage: Eukaryota > Metazoa > Arthropoda > Insecta > Trichoptera > Limnephilidae > Hesperophylax > Hesperophylax consimilis. The sequence continues at coordinate 28,296,198 of NC_142862.1, forward strand.
AAGATCGATATGGGCTGTAGCGCCATCGAAGAAGAAGAAGATATAGTCACCAAAAACTGCGCCATCTGTTAGATGTAAAAGCAACACATGCTATTGTTTATGTATCTGTACAGACAGACTGAGTCACAGTAACGCGTGGAGGGGTACATCTAGTATATAATATATTTCTTAGTACATAATATATCATATAGTTTCACTAAAAAATAATTTATTAAAAAATTTACTATCTTTTTACGATCAATGACTTTTTGGAATAAATTACAATTATTTGGAAATGAAATGCTTGTATAATATTCAAATATAAAGCGTTTGTCGTCTCTTTCTAACACTGCTTAAATCCTATATCTCACCGTAATACAAAAGGAAATAAAACAACTATATTATGGGTCCGTCTCAGTTTGACCCTGTGGATACAAAATGTTAGCTTATTTAAGTATTAAGGCGATGGCATACGTAGTAATGCAAAATCATGTGTTTTTGGTATGAAAATTTGGTCGCCTAGAAATGTTTAAGATGCTTTAATTAAATACTGCGAGTAGAATACATCTTGGCCATTGAAATAATCGAGTATTTTTTACATAAGTATTTTTATAAGCCCAGAAAAAAAAATAATGTAAAGGCCTATGAAAACTGATTTGAAGTTCAAAATCTCCTTCTTACGAACCCATTTTCGTTTATGATTTTATTGTATAATGTGGCAAATTAAGTTATTTATAAAATGATCAAAAAAAATTAAATATTTATGCATGAACATCCACAAAATAAAATAAAAGGCATTTTTGGCCCTGTTTTTTTCTTGCATAAATCAAAACAGGCGGATGGTGTTAAGCGGGAATTTAAACCTTATCGCCATCTACGTAAGGGTTGTTAATGAAAGCGGCGCAATTAAAAATATTACACGACGTAGTGAATCGCCTTAAAACTAAACAAAACAAAAATAATGGTTATGGTTTTCAAGTTAGAATGTCATTATTAATAAAATATAACAAAAAATGGAGCTTCCTTATTAGGTATAACGATCATGGTAAAATGTCTATTGTTTCAAGATTATGTTATGGTTAAATTGCACTTTATTTATATTTTAATTAGTTACAAAATTAAGATTTTAAATGTGTCTATTTTACAAATCGAGCGATGTGTGTTCGGTTTTCGATTTGACCATTGGATTAAATTAATATCATTCCTCAAAATATGAACTCTTCACCGCGGCCTAAAGCCAATAAATCTATATTTCACCGTTCGTCCCATATGTTTAGGTTCTATATAAAGTTGGCATATTATGGCAAGCGATCGCTCAAGACGTTTTGTAAACTTGCCATAATATGCCGAAAATCGTTCGAGTGGAAAACAATACATTATCATTGAGGTGTAACCCTCGAATAATGGAAAGGCAGTTCCTTTACGTTTACAGGGAGTTCATTGAACATTTTAAAACCTTCATAATAAACAATATTTTGTATTTCCGATAAATTTGTTTTGGGAAACCTGAAATCATCGCATTTTCTTTGGTAGTCATGAACAATTGAACGGTAGGTGCTATTAATACGAACACTGTTGTGTTCCCACAGTTTGACGGCCGGCATAGTCCAGTGGTAACGCATTGGACTGCCATTCCGAAGGTCGCGGGTTCGAACCCGGCGTGCGCAAATAAATTTTATTTGATTAATTTCTGTTAATTTCACAATTAATTAATTAAAATAATATATAGTATATTTGCGGCACGTTCCAGAGTGGAAGATACTACCAGTATCGCCCTGGTGTAAGACCACCATTCAGAATTGAAACGTTGCTCCAAATGGCTTTAGCCGTGTTTAGTGACTAGATCTGAATAGCCAGGTACTTCCCCACCTTCCTCTTTCCCTTCCCCACTTACCTTCAGCCTCACAACATCCCCCAATTGGGGATGCCATAGTCTCACTGGCTCCAGACGGGAGCAGTTGGGACTCTTGTGAGGTATTCACTGTAAAAAAAAAAAAAAAGTTCTCCAACTCGTCGTGGAAGGAGATTTTAAATAATAGGTTCTTGTGTTTAAATCAGGGATATATCAATACTTCGCGTATTACAATGGTGACTCGATAGTCGACCTAACAAGAAGCTGGCTAAATGGGATCTGGGAACGGTAATTTTGTCTGGGAGCATTCTCACTGGCCCTGGCGACTACTGCCACTACTGGCGACTAGCTGCCATCTTGCGGACTTCCAAGCAAGCTCTTTGCACTGCCCTCTATGAGTGCATCTGTGAAGCTCTTACTTCCTAACAAACACTTGAACAACAAACTTTGCAACACACACTTCGCATTATATATTTAGTTTGCGTTGCATTGTTGCCATTTTCGTATTTAAAAGAAATAAATTGGGGCCTATATTATCTATGGAGATTCTGTGTGGAGGTTCTTTTAAAGGAGAGGAATTTCTGGCAAGGAAAAAGGTATAACGAGTCGGTAGGAATCCTGGGGTTAGTGGGTCCAGGAATAACGGACGTATGAATTCACCCCCCACTGGGGTGTAAGGAGAGGTCAAATGGTCTCCCTTAATCAGTCTCTCCCGATCCGGCTCACCTCACAGCAGATGGGAAGGTATTCCGCCACCAAGACTTAGACAAACCTCGCCCCTCATGAACCCGGGCACTCCTGCTAAGTCACCAAACATAGAGGATCACTTGGGGAGACCTAGAGCAGAGGTGTTGGCACCAAAATTATATTTACTACGACATAGCAATATAGACCGCATGCTTCCGTTCTAAATTATTTCTAGAACTTGTGTTTTATTCAGTTATCCAATGAGTTGCTAGTTGCTACTACAGTGATGTTGTAGACCAATTTTGTTGTTTTAGATCTTATTTTCCCTCATTCTATTTGGGTGGTATTTTTTTGTAACAGGTATATCATACTAGCAATTCAATGCTGTGAACTGTAGCGTTCAAAAAAAATTATATTTTACCGTAATATTTGTATAATTCCTTATTTGAAATTTTAAAAAATAATGTTATAAATCATAAGGTAGGTAGGTATTTAAATATCAACTCACATAGCTTGTGATTTCGGAGAAAATTTAGATTTTGATATAAGATAAAATCAGAACCACAGTTTTCTAAAAAGACAAAAAAAATTCTCAATCGTTTCAAAGTGTTTTACTCATGTGTTCTACTCGCACTATTTGATTAAAGAATCTTAATTGTTTTTAAGCGATTAAATTTTGAAATCAAAAACACATGATGATGCAATACTTTTTAGTGCATAGCGTTAAGTCACAGAACGACAGTATAGTTTATGATGGTCCCCGCATTTTCTTAATCTGTCAGAGTTGAGAAGTTACCAAAGTTTGGGCAGGAATTAAGTAAATACCTCAGCGGAGAAACCAGAAATACTGATCGTGTCCCATTAGCCTACGCGAGGCAGCATCACCAGTTTACAGATATAAATTTATTAATCAGTTGATCGTAGCGATCCATTAGTTCGGGTACTTGTGTTGGTTGTACGGAGTTGTGATTATAGGAGTGCGTTTACTGTGTATTACTGGGCGGATGATTTTTTTTGAACTAACTAACTAACCATCACGCCATTTCCCCGCAGGGGTAGGCAAAGAGGACGGACCGCCAAACAACTCGGTCTTGGCATACACTCCTTGCCTCATTCACATTCATACATCGTCTCATACATACTATTCCTTTATTCTGACTCTTGACATGGCCTGACTTAAGTATCTGATTCACTCGATCATGCAATGTCTTCCTCGGGCGTCCCCGACTTCTGATACCATTCACATTTGCATCATATATTCTCCTTACACTCCTTTCTTCACTCAAAAAAAATAATAATTTCAAAATCCCTTTATGATCAATGAATGACCCTATGAGAAGAAATACATTTTTTATTGATCTGCGATGACATCTTCAGGTAGCGCGGTTTAAACTTTAAATTTAAAAAATGGTGCTGGAGCTTCGTACAAACCGCAATTTAAGTAACTTTTATTATTGATATTTTTGATGGAATATTGTGATAGCGCAATAGAAGAAGGATTATTTTTAATAGGAAATGTACAGATTGTACAAATTTACAGTTATTTTTTTGTGTAGTTTTTTTTTCTCTGGGCAAGTTCATTGTAAAATTCAATTAAAATTACTGAAACATCACCTGCAGTTAGAAAATAAGAGACAAGAATTTTACATCAGTATTTGTTTAAATAATAATTATAATACATTTTTATTTAAGAAATTTTGCAACTATAACTAAGAATACATTTTAAGTATCCATACTGTACATTTGTTTATAAATTAGGTAGTAAATAAAATTAACAACAGAAAATAAAAATATAAAACCATAGGTAGTATGTAACAAATAGAAAATTTTGATATTTCTCTTAATGTTCCTCACTACACTAAGCCTGTGTTGAGGCAGCCATTTTAAAAGTTAATTTATTTACATATGAACCTACTTACTTTTATATTACAATATAATCGCTCAATATTTTTGCTAGATCAATAATTTAAAATATGGGTGAGGGTCCCGGTAAAGTCCTTATTATTAGTTTTGATTCAAATTATAATGTACTTGTTGAAATTTGTTGTATCACATTTCTAAATGTTCTCTGGAAGAGTATTGTACATTCTTTTTTTTTAAATTTCTTTGACCGAAAGTAGTATGCATTACAGAAATTTGGAGTAAATCTTTGTTATTGTTTCGAGTACAGCAAATGCAATTCAATCTAATATCGTTTTTCTCCCATAATTTAATGTTTTTTATTTATTTTTTTTTTAATTCGATTTTTTTTATTTTTTTTTTTAGTTTTTTTTATTAGTAAAAAAAAGATACACGAATTACATAATATAACAATTACATAGTATAATTACACAATATAGTAGGTTATTAATTACATAATATAAGTATTCGATGTACCCCCATAAATAAGCAGGGCTTGTGTGTATGGGGGTGTTGTTATATTTGTTTATATTTGGTACGATTCAGTTCAACTGTTCGGAATACTTTTTAAGGTGGCTTTTGAATTCGTTTATATTTGCATTCATGTTTCTAATTTTTTCTGGTAATGAGTTAAAAAATTTAACTCCGAGATATTCATGGTTGAACTGTCCTATTGTTTTTTTACATTTAGGAGTAGGAAGTATTGACGTTTGTCTAAGATTTCTGTTATTTTTAAAGGGTGCAATTTTATTTTGAATATAGTTTTTATAAATTTGTAATGTTGCATGGTAGAAGTATAATGCACTTAATTTTCTGACCTTAAATTGTTTGAATAAAAGTTCGGACGAATATGAATAGGGTTTTTTTAATATGGTTTTTATTATTAGTTTTTGTGATATGTAAATTGTTTGAGTTTGATTTTTATATGTACCGCCCCAGCCTATAATGCCGTATTGTATAATTGATTGACAGAAAGCGAAGTATGTGGTTCTAAGTAATTTTTCGTTTAAAATATCTCTTAAACATCTCAATATTGAAGACAATATTAGTGATTTCTAAACGAAAATCTGAAACAGAAAAATCAGAAAAGGAAACGGTCACATCGGTGATGTGACCGTTTCCTTTTCTGATTTTTCTGTTTCAGATTTTCGTTTAGAAATCACTAATATTGTCTTCAATATTGAAATATTACAATTTGAGGTTTTACTCAATAAAGTTATTCCGAAAAATAAATCTTAAACATCTAAATATATATGTTAGTTTCCTTATTCTGTTGTTCAGAATATTTATATGTGGGGACCATTTTAAACGCTGGTCTATTGTTATGCCTAGGTACTTAATATCGGTCTTGCTTTCTATGTTTGTGCATAACATATTGCATTTGTGGTTTTCTGTATTTTTCACAGAGTGGATAATTATGTTTATTTCTTTAGGTGTTTCTTGTTTTTTAATGAAAAATGGTAAATAATAAGTTTTTTTAGAGTTTAAAGTCAACCATATCAAACCATAATTTTAGTTCATTGATATCTGTATTTGCCATGTTATTTAGTTCTGACCAGGTGTTTGCTTTTAGTAGTAGGACTGTATCGTCAGCGTAAGAGACAATGTCTCCATATTTGGAAATATTGAATATATCATTGACATATATAATAAATAACAATGGTCCCAAAACCGTGACTTGGGGTATTGAAAAGTCGCTATATTTTGAATCGCTGACTTGATTGAGTAATTTTACTTGTTGAGGTCTTTTATATAAATAACTAGTTATCCATGCTAAGACTTTTCCACTAATCCCTACTGATTTTAATTTACTTATTAATTTTTTGTGTGATATGCTGTCGAAAGCTTTTTTGAGGTCTATAAATATGCCAAGACATTTTTTTATCGGAATCAAGGGCCGTATATAAATAGTTGGTTATTTTTGCTATCGCGTCGTGAGTACTTGTATTTTTTTTTAATCCGAATTGGTTATAATTAATTATTTTATTTTCTTCTAAGAATGTCCAAATTTGTTTTTTTACAATTTTTTCATATATTTTTGATATATTCGAGAGAAGTGAAATCGGGCGATAATTTTGTGGATCTTTACGACAGTCTGTTTTATAAATGGGGTTTATAATTGCTCTTTTATAGTTATTGGGAAATTCGCCATTTGCTAGACTTAGGTTTATTATATGTGTTATGGGGTGAATTAAGTATTCTTTCATCGATTTTATTGTTTTAGTATCTATGTTATCAAAGCCGGGGGCAGAATCTCCTTTTAGTTTCGAAATAGTTCTGTCAATGTCGATTTCTGTGACTGGGTGTAATTTATTAATTTGACATTGTGTTATTTGTTGTGGATTAGATATATTGGTCTTATTTATGGATTTTGCTAGGTTTTTTCCCACGTTATTAAAATAGTTATTTAAAATATTACAACATTTTTTTGTGTCATTTTGTACGTTATATATTATTTTCCCATCTGAGATTTCTGATATGTGCTTATATTTTTTCTTTTTATTTATTATTTCATTTATTGTTGACCATATTTTTTTATTATTGTATTTAGCTTCTGTTATAATTTTTGAGTAGTAGTCGTTTTTCGTTTTCCTTATTAGTGTAGTTAGTATATTTTTATACTTTTTATAGTATAATACAATTTTATTGTTAACTAGTGGCCTTTGTGTTATTTTATAAAGTTTATTTTTTTTCCTAGTGGCTTTTATAAATCCAAGGTTTAATTTTTCTTGTTTTTGAGTTGGGGACGATTTGTTTTTTTTTTGTTGATTCTAAAACGTGTTTATTTAAAGTGTTTTCAAACAGTAATGCACTTTGGTTGGCGCATTTATTTATTAAAATTTCTTCCCATTTTTCAGTTTTTAGTGATTTTTCTAATAATTTGTAGTCTATTTGAGAATATGGAAGATTTAATTTGGGTTTTGTATTTAGTTTTCTATTTGTATTATGTAGTATAAGACACGCGTAGTGATCAGTTATATTAGTTTTCCACACAGTAGATTTAATATTTTTTATTTCATTCAAATGTTTATTACACCAGATGTGATCTATGCATGATGGCGTTTGGTTTTTAATTTGTCTAGTGTTATTATTAATAAAAGATTTAAAATTGAGGTGCGTCATCATGTTTATGAAATTATTTTTTTCAATTGAGTGATGGTTTGCAGAAATATTTATATTGAAATCACCACAAACAAAAGTAAGTATTCTCGGTAATTTGCTAAGATATTCACATAGTTCGTACGTAAAGTTGATTATGTTTGATTTGTGCGTTCTGTACACTGTTAAAATTCTGTGTAATTCATTTTTTTTAATTTTATATCTATTTTTAGACAGTTTACATATTGTATATAAATTTCTTCAATGTCAGTAATTTCACACTCATCATTAACAAATATAATTAATCCACTATTTTTGTTAATCGGTCTTGTTGTAGCGATGCCTTTGTAGTTTGGTAGCGCATTTATGTATTGATTGTCATTACAGTGCGTTTCCGTTAACACTATGCAGGTGGGTGATGTATGCAGATCATTAATATTTACCAAGAATTCATCTAGGTTTTTTGCTATGCTTCGGATGTTCATATGTAATATTAAGAATGGGTTATTGTTTGTAATACACCATTTATTGACTTCCGTAATATTTTGACATATTTCTTCGGTTATTTTGTATTTTTCGTCAATTTGTTTTATTATAAAATCGGCCATTTTTAATTGTAATCAATTTTTTCTTGAGCGAAGGCAAGCATTTTCATCCTGTGTTTACATTTTTCGCTATTTAATTTGTGGTCTGTTGTATTTGTGGTTTTGAATTTTAAATTAAGTTCTGTGCAATTTATGCATTTTGGTGTTTCGTTTTTACTGTTGCAGTCTTTAATGTTGTGCTCACCCGCACAATGAAGGCATTTTGGTTTGTTGGGAAGTTGAAGACAACGCACTGCTGTGTGCCCATATTTTTGGCAATGGTAACACTGCATTAGAGGGTTGCAATCTTCAACTTTTATTTGGTAAAAACCAAGGTTAACTTTTTTTTTCGTAATTAGCAGATTCCTCAAATCTCCACTGGTTTCGAGGATGATATTTTTTTGTAGAAATTTTTTAATTGGAATGGTTCCAATTAAAAAAATTATATGAACGTAGTCTATTTCATGCATACCATCCATGGAATAGACTACGTTCCTGTAATGATATTATGGGATAACTGAACTTTTATTATCAATGTAAAAATTTGAAAAGGCATCATTAAGAAACGTGTTTGATTCGAGATTCTTGGGATAGTGGTTAAAATTTTGTAAACCTTATTTAATTTATTTTTCTTATTTAATAAATCAAAACCAAAATTTCCCTGAAATCATCAGATTTGTAAGTAGGTTCTTACGGTTAGGTTAGGTTAAACGCGACGCTCGTTATATTCGACGTGTTTATAATTGGCGTTAATTCATTTATTTTATTAAAATACGCTTTTTGTAAGTTATTGCTTTACAATATTAAGACAAATTATTTGTTTGCGCCACATGCGCAATATGAATATGAATTAATAGTTTTGTCCGTATAAAAACTCTATTCTTTCAAGAAAGACATACAAATAAATTCATTTATTTTCAATATTTCTTTTTTTATTTATCTATCTAATTATTTATCTTTTTTTTGTCTTTTTTATTTGTCTTTTCTATGTATCCTTTTATTTATATATCTGATTCTATGTAAATTCGCATTATCTAAAATTAGATTAAACTCCCGCCACCTCGGAACAAGCTCAGCCTAGTGAGGTGGATTATACCAAAAAATGGATGTTAATTTATTGGTTAATAAATAATAAAAAAATGAAAAATACAATAACGTATACAATACAATACAATATTGTAAAGCATAACTTCTAAAAAGCGTATTTAAATAAAAATAATTACATTAACGCCATCTATGAACACGTAGATTATAACGAACGAATCCTAAATGCTCTTAAGGTTAAACGCAACGCTCGTTGTATTCTACGTGTTCACAGATGGCGTTAATTAATTAATTTTGTTTAAATACGCTTTTGCAAGGTATTGCTTTACAATATTAAGACAAATCATTTGTTTGCGCCCTCATATACGCAATATGAATATGAATAAATAGTTTTGCTCGTTTAAAGACTTAATTCTATCGAGAAAGGCACACAAATACAATATTTTACCGATGATTCAATCCAATATTGTATTTGTATGCCTTTCTCGATAGAATTGAGTTTTTATATGGACAAAACTATTTATTCATATTCATATTGCGTATATGAGGGCGCAAACAAATAATTTGCCTTAATACTGTAAAGCAATACCTTGCAAAAGCGTATTTAAACAAAATTAATTAATTAACGCCATCTGTGAACACGTAGAATACAACGAGCGTTGCGTTTAACCTTAATAACTGACAGCCAACCAGGGTATCGATTCTCCAATCCAGGCCGCTCGCAATCGCCGTCGTACATAAATTGGTCGACATAATTATATACTCCAAACGTCAAAAATCATTCCACTCGAACCACTCTTTGTTCGAATGGAATGACTTCATCGAGAATCTCAAGTTTCAGCAATGGCTTTTATATTACCTAATTATAATTACATACACATACGTATATACATACGAAAATACAAAGAGAAAAAGAGACAAATAGAGAAGAAGACATCTTATTGGTTACAGAAAAAGATACAAACAGAAAAAAAGTAGATAATATATTATATAGGGGAGGGTAAAACAGTTTCAGCATTGAATACGTGACTAGCTGTTTACATTTACTTTATTATTGATTATGTTGAAGTTATTATTGACGGCTCTCTTCATTTCTAAGGCTTCAAATTATTTAATCTGATTCCAATTCCATTTTCGTGCAATATATTTTAGTTCCAAAGGATTTATCAAAAGAGTGATTTTATATTAAATGATTCGCGAATTCAGAAAAAGCATTATTATTTAAGCAATTAATACCACGTATACATACACGAGCCGAACTGCCGAACTGAACCTCGACTTATGGGAAAGGAACGAAATTTGCGGTTGCTTCATTCCTTTCCCGTAATTCGTAGCTCGGATTGCAAATGTATACGCACCATAAGATGTTCTTTTACTCTTATGTAGACGTTCCGAGCCGTTTTTCATCTTTAAAAGCGGAACAATCATTACAATTAAGTTTATATATGCCCGAGGGGCTCCGTTTGTCATCATTATTTTTCGTATTAATCAAGTATTTTATTGTAGAAAGCAATCGCTTTGTAGCAACAAAAAAAATAAAACAATTATTTTGTTTAAAACCACGATTTTTTATTGATTTATTGAACGACCGGTATCGTTTAGCTCAAACATCATCAGGGTGCAAATGAATACTGTGGAAATATTACCGCAAATTAATACTGACAATTATTTTACACCCTGATGACGTTTGATCTCAACAAAACCAGCTGGTCAATAAATTAATAAAAAATCATGGTTTTAAACAAAACAATTGTTTTTTTTTTGTAATTAATTATTTATATACTTATCTGTAAAGGGCGGGTTTTATTTCAGGTGGGATTTTTTTAGCGTTTAAGGCGATGCCATATGTGTTTTTGGTTTGAAAATTTGGTCGCCTAGAAATGTTTCAGATGCTTTAATTAAATACTGCGAGTAGGATACATCTTGGCCTTTGAAATAATCGAGTATTTTTTCAGATAAGTCTTTTTATAAGCCCAGAAAAAAATAATGTATAAGGCCTTATGAAAACTGATTTAAAGTTCAAAATCTCCTACTTACGAACCCATTTTCGGTTATGATTTTATTATATAATGTGGAAAATTAAATTATTTATAAAATGATAAAAAAAATTAAATATTTTTGCCTCCTTTACATCCACAAAATAAAATGAAAGACACTTTTTGGCCATGTTTTTTCTTGCATAAATCAAAACAGGGGGATGGTGTTAAGCTGGAATTTAAACCTTATCGCCATCTACGTAAGGGTTGTTATTGATAGCGGCTCAATTTAAAATATTACACGACGTAGTGCAACGCCTTAAAAAAGAAAAGTTATTTGTAAAAAAAAACAGGATTCTACGCCACTGAGATGTGTGATTAGTGTTAATATTATTAGAGCTGAAAGCTTGAAATCAGTATTATGTAGTTTTACGATAGATATTCATTTGAAAGATATTTAAAGCTAGATTTAGAAAATTTAAGGATGAATTTGTATCTATTTTTAAACTGAATTGAATTTATTGTTTTAAGTAAAAAGTTTATTTATCCTTCGATACCACCATAAACATTCAGCTTTTCACTCCATGATACATCGATTGATTACCGTACCATTGAATTTTCTGAATTTCAACTAACTTTGGGATTAATTTTTTTTTAATGACGCAAGGTATCAGATCTGCCCACAACTATTATTGTGTCTACGAGATATACTATTCATATAATTATAAAAAAATCAAGCATGTATCTCAATAATTCGTGTCTCTCTGATCAATAATATCTTGTAAGTCAAGTTTAAGCAAAAAAAATCATAACTCGGAACATACATGGTTATGATTTGGGTAGCCCTAGAGATGCGCTACCTCTTGAATTCCGCTTAACACTAGTATTAAGACGCCCTGTATATCCAGAAAGGAAGATACTCTCAGTATCGCCCTGATGTATGACCACCATTTAAAATTGAAACGTTGGTTGAAATGGTTTTGGTAGTATTTAATGACCAGATCTGAATAGCAAGATACTTCCTTACTATTCTCTTTCCTATCTCCTTCCCCTCCCCACTATCTTCAGTCTCACAATATACCCCAATTCTATAGTCTCACTGACTCCAGACGGCTGGGAGCAACTGCTTCTGGGACTCTTGTACAGGCTCGGAACATTGATGTGTCTAATTTAGTCTGTGGCTCGGAATAAGGCTGTTCGGATTATAAAGACTATACTTAACTTTTAGGAGCAGTTCTTAATATGGTCCCGACTTCCTTACAGCTGACTTTTTATATAAATTTAAAAAAGTATGATTTGAAAATATAATTTTTATTTAACTTTTCTAAGAAAAATATTTTCAAACTTAAATTGTGCAATACACAATTCATAATGATGCACCATAGCGGTATTTTGAAGTTTTATAATTATTTTAAAGTTTTAATTCTCAAATATGTATCTCCAAATGACGATTATAATAGTTACGTGAACCCCTCAGAATAAATTATAAAAACATTTGATTAAAACCGGCCATTACTTTGGATTTGTTCCTGAAGTTCTGGGAAGACCCAAAACTCACAGAGCTTCCTCTAATTACAGAAGCAATCGAAATTCACAAAAATCCCATTAATATTAATAAAGACGACGGAGCTAACTAAGCTCAATAGTTCTTGGTATCCGGTAATTGACGGCTACACCAAAACTAAACGCAGAAAACCTTTTTACTGTAAAACCAGCTCGTAGAGTAGCTGGCAACACGTTATCGCACAGACGTACTTAAACACACTTTTCACCACTATCAATTACACATCTGCCCTGATGATAGACACTGTAACGTTGGCTTAAGAGCACAACACGGCATAACACCCCAATAACAAAAATATAAAAACATTATTTTGTTGTTTCCCTGTAGGTTTGTGGCTTTCAAAAAGGGACCCTGTCTAACACGATAATATCTACACGGTGAAACATGCATTATATATTGTATCAATATGCCAATCAGTTATCCCACAGCGTAAAACTGTATATTCCCAAACCAGATATAAAACTGAGGAGCACTTAAATATCTCTGTCAGTATTATAACCAAATCTCATCTGGACAGGTGAACCTGAAACCTTCATTTAACTCATAATTAATTTCTCCATCAGAATTTAAAATATCTATGTTTTGATGCAGATTGCGTCGGAGTAGGCTGAGAAACCACTAGGTGCAAAATGGATGTAAAGCTGTGGTTGGTTTTTAGTTGTGTTTTAGTGTTAAGTTTGGCGAATAAAAACAATGTGATTGCGGATTCTGTCCGAGGAAAGAGAGGTTAGTCATTTATCTATATTATAATTACAAACATGTGATAATTTAGTGGAACAATAATCGTGAAGTAAGATTTTCAAATCACGAAGAAAATTATATAGAACCCGCGCAGAAGAAAAGTATTATGCTAACCTTCATTATTGTAATTATTACCGAGATCTGTTATTATAGCCTTCTTGTGACTATATTACGTGAAAATTTTATTAACTGCATGAAATCGAGTTACAAGCGAGAATCTAATTGACTATTGATATTATTGGATACTGAATCATACTTATATTTAAATTGTTTTGCAATGTATGAAGTTTATTTAGTCATTTATTATTTTACAGGGCTATTTTCAAGTTATTATTAAAAAAATATTATCTATTTGAAAGTCACTTTGGTTTTCGTGAATGAAATTAACCCAGTTATCACAATCTAGCTGACACTCTCCAGATAGACTTGTTGTTGATGAGAATGCATTCTATTTAGTGGCAATCCCGTATACACAAATGGATATCTACGCCAAACGTTGACAGAATGCATTGTCATAGACGACGAGTCTATCTGCATAGTTTCAGCTCGATCGAATGTCGGGAAGTTGGTTAATTTCTACTGCAAAGATAGGTGAAATTCAAATAGACGTATTTAAATTATTTGAATCATTTAGTTGTTATAAAAAAAATTATTACATATTACATTTCTAATGAAGTCATTTTTTAAAACATTTCTTAATGGTATAAACATTTAACCCTTGAAGTTTTATTCTCATATTATGAAAATCTTTATAGAAGTTTTATACAAAGGTATGACAACATTTTTGATTTTTAAATCAAAGCCTGTATAATTTTTTTTTAAATTCAGTCCTGTTATGATAATGTCTGTGTGTCTGTGGGTCAATCAAGTTCATAGGTCATTGCTTATGGTTCAAAGCTAAAATCTCTAATCTAAAAGCTCTCACCTCAAAGCATAGATGTCATAGATCATTGCTTATAATTCAAAGCTAAAATCTATAATCTAAAAGCTCTCACCTCAAAGCATAGATGTCATAGATCATTGCTTATAATTCAAAGCTAAAATCTATAATCTAAAATCTCTCACCTCAAAGCATAGATGTCATAGGTCATTGCTTATAATTCAATTCAAAGCTAAAAGCTCGAATCTAGAATATCCTTGAGAGGGGACGCTTCGATTGTTTTTATTTTTTTATTTTTTGAAGATAAAGAGCGGATGAACGAAGAAAGGAGATGGGGAAGTGAAGAGTAGAAGAAGTCTAGTTATAAAGCAAGATCAAGTATTTTTGTTGTTTGTTTTTGGGGTGTTATGCCGTGTTGCGCTAACTCCTTCTTAGCTTAGCTTAGCTCTTAGCTTTTTACACATCTTCGGATCTACCGGATCTGCCCTGATGATGGACACTGCAACGCTGTCCGAAACGTCGGCTAAAGAAGGAGTTAGCGCAACACGGCATAACACCCCAAAAACAAACAACAAAAATGCTTTTGGCCGTGAGAATCTAAAAACTTACAAGATCAAGTAAATCAAATACCTTAAAAAAATAAACTTTTCGATAATTTTAAACAATATTTTTATTATTATTGTAGAAAGCAATCACTTTGTGGTTTGACATATTTAAAATTAAATAAAATAATTTTTGTTTTAAAACCACGAGTTTTTAATAATTTTTGAACCGACCGGTTTCGCTTTACTCAAGCATCTTCAGGGTACAAATTATTACTAGACAAGAAGTACAAAGTGTGAGCTTATATATAAAAAAAATTGAGGGAGACAACATGATATAAATATAACAAACACAGAGAAATCATATAATACATTTACACAAATACAAAAGATATGGGAAAAACCGAACGATAATTATGTAGACTAATGGATTATAATAATTGTATATGAAGAAAAAAAGCATCAACTGACATGGGGTGATAAGGAGAACTTGGACATTTTTAATGGTTTATTGGGAACAAACTTAATATTGGACTACTTGATATATCTAATTGATTATTAAGAATAGGAATTTTGGTTTTTACAGCTTTTTTTATTACGAGTGCTTCAAGATTATTGAGTCTGTTACCATGCCCGTTCGTATGTAAAATATTAGCGCCTGTGTTATGACAGAAAGTATGATCTTTGTTAATCTTCGTAATGTTAACATTACGTGTTGTCTTACCGATATATTTTTTATATATAATATTTATTTTACTTATATTTTTTATATATAAGCTCACACTTTGTACTTCTTGTCTAGTAATAATTTGTACCCTGAAAATGTTTGAGTAAAGCGAAACCGGTCGGTTCAAAAATTATTAAAAACTCGTGGTTTTAAAACAAAAATTAATTTATTTCATTTTAAATATTATTATTTCCACCATACCCCGATCTACGCCGAGTCGACTTCGATAAAGAAGGATGTCTTTCATGATATTTATTCACATCTACACTTTTATTCCAATATTGATGAAGTTGTAAATACTTGACCATTAAAACGAGTTAACTATCTCTAAGTCTATATTTATTTATAAAGAATAATGTCTGTAGTGGTTAGATTGTGTACAAATCAACAAATTCATTCCGAAATTGATGAAATTTAGCAAATTTGACATAAGATTTCGAACAACTCTGTGTAAAGCTCGACTTAGTCAACCGTTTCTCTTTCTGTTTAAAATTTTCGTTTGAGAATCGCTAATATCGTCTTCAATGATTAAATATTACAATTTGAGGTTTTACTCATTAAGTCAATGCATAAATATAAATCATATTATAGTTAGTATTGCTAGTTGAGTGGATTGAATTTCTACGCGTGCTGTCGCTAGCATTCGAGTATATAACGTTTTTAATTAGTCCCATAAAAGTGTTGCACAGGTCTGATGATGCAGCTCGGTCCGATGTCCGATAACGGAACAAGTTATATGTGACGAAATAATTAATGCGCCTTGTTTATTATGCAAGAACAACTAAAACTACTTATTTCCTTTTAATTTCTTTTTAACACGTGTTGGGTATACTTATACCACCGCCTGAGGTTGATGGCACTTAAAACACATTATTGTTGGTATCTTTAAAATCGTGGGAAATTGACTATTAGAACCTTACCGCGTGTTGACATCGCTGGAAAGATATACAGAAACCACTTAAGAAAAAGGGCTACAGATATTTTACATTTTATCGAAGGAAGCAAACACTTTGTGATGTGACATTATATATTAAATGAAAAAATACACTTTGTAAAACACCACTTTTATTTTGAATTAATATTAACAGCCAACCAGGTTTCGCTTAGCTCAAGCTTAGTCAGGGCTTATTATATAACAGTTGATATAATAAGCCCTGACGAAGCTTGAGCTAAGCGAAACCTGGTTGGCTGTTAATATTAATTCAAAATAAAAGTGGTGTTTTACAAAGTGTATTTTTTCATTTAAGATATTTTACAGATTGACTAAAATAGTTTAAAACTCTGTAGTATCTACCTACATCTAGTTTCCTACTAAAGTACTAGGGCCACCACGAAATGTGACTTAAGAAAGAACTTGGAAACGTTATAAGATATTTTGAGAACAGTATAGTATAATATGAAGATTTTTCTAAAATTCAATTTGCAACGTTTTTACAAATAATTCACCAATATTTTTTACCGGGATTATTTATTGGAGAATATCTGTAATATAAATTAACCATAAATATTGATACAATACTTTAAAAAAATCCTTTTCAATTCTTAACAATTATATTATTTCTTCCTTAAAATTACAACTAGTTTTCAGGTGCATTAGAATTCACAACCTTCTATTATTATAATACTACATGTAAACAGTGCAAATCGAGTTTTAGTGTAGTGATAGAATTCTAAGTAATTCCAATCTCGCAGTTAAAAGATATATCTAATATATATATCTAATATATATATATATATATATATATATATATCTAACTAATCTTGAAAATTACTAAACAATGGCTGGATAATAATTTACTCACATTAAATATAAGTAAAACAAAATACCTAACATTTAGCACAAATAATCCAAATCAACCCTCAATTAATCATGTACTAAAAATACATTCCAGTAGGGATATATCTAGCTGTCTATGCAACGCACTGGAACGAGTAGATTCAATTAGATACTTGGGCGTAATAATCGACAATAAACTTCGATGGGAAGATCATGTAATTAATGCCACGAGCCGTATAAGGAAACTGGCATATATTTTCAGAGCATTGCGAAATATACTAAACAAAAACACACTAAAAACAGTATACTTTTCCCTGTGTCAATCAATTTTATCGTACGGTATAATTGTCTGGGGAGGATGCTCTAAAACTGTACTAGATCCACTAATAAAAGCCCAAAAATTGATAATACGGACTATCTACAAAGCACATTATATACAACCCACGAAGGACTTATTTAAAGACTTTAAAGTTCTTAATATAAAATCCTTATATGTAAAAAATGTTACCTCTTATTTTAAATTCAAATTTACAAAAAAATATATATCCGATTCAAATTATAACACAAGATACTCGAAACAATACAACTATATTATTCCGGCAACAAAAACTTCAATGGCACAGTCCCAGTTTAACTTTCTTGCCCCTAAAATATTTAACAATTTATCAATTGAAATAAAGTCAATAACCAAATATCTCACTTTCAAAAAGGCGCTTGATGACTTTTTGATTAATGATTGTGACAGTGTTAATCACTTGTTTCTCATTCTCAGATAGTGAATAAACAACTATGTACAAGTAGGCATGTGTATATGTGTGTATGTATGTATACATACATGTATATATGTGTATGTATGTATGTATACATATATATTTGTATATCTTTGTATGAATATGTATGCATCTATAAATATGAATAAGTGTGTGTGGATGTATGCGTGTACACGCGTATTTACGCGCTCATACATGCATGTACACTTACACAACCAGAAAAGTGAGTTATGTATTTGATCTTTTCCTGCATAATAGCATGTCTTAGACTTCTAATTTTTTTTTTTTTTTTTCTTTTATTTTTATTTCTTCTTTATTCTTTTTATTTTTCTTTTTGTCTTCTGCTTTCTACTTTAACATTTTTATATTTTCTATTTCCATTATAATTCATTCTAATATAATCTTTCATACTTTAAACATGTATAAATATTTAATTCATATGTTAACACTAGACCTCACATACTAACTATATACCATTGGTCGCCACGAGACAGGCAGTCGCCTAGTGTGGTGATTTAATGTATCAAATGTAAGAAAATGTATTATTGTATTATCATGTATTCTATAAATAAATAAATAAATAAATATCAAAAAAAAATTAATTATAAATCTGTCATCAGAACTGTCAGTTCACACTTGCTTCTAGTGTGTGTGTGTACGTAAAGTTACCTTCACATTTACGCATACTATCCCGAGTACGTGATCAGGGCAGCTAAACTTTTCTTATATTATATTTCTACTTCGAACTACTAATTATGGATTCGTGTGATCCCTACCACTTTATTACGATGGCAAGTAATATAATAAACTCTATGAACAGTACCATTATGGATCCATCTAATAAATTAACCAAGAAACTTTTGGGTAATATTAGTGTAGTTGGTGCGAAAGGAGAGAAGGAGAAGGTGGGCTGAAGGCCTATACAAATATCTCACAACAGAAACCGCCCCAGGTCCAACCTCTATCTAACACCATCCAAGACCTACCTAGAATTTGAAAAACACTAGCGGAAATGGAGGAGAAAAAATTACGTTCTAAGAATATTATAATGTTTAATATATCCTAGTGCTCAACTGGTACTCAAAGTGACTGCATGGGGGAGGATAGAAACAAAGTTTTGAGTATCCTAAAGAAAGTTGGATATGTTGATACCTCTGAAATTAAAATGTTGTGTTAGGTAAAAAAGAAATAGATAAAATACATCCGATCAAGATTGAAATGTCAGACAACCATCAAGGGAAACTGGTTCTTCAAAAAAGGGCGATAGACTACCAAAATGTCAGTATTAAAACCAAAAAAGACTTGTTCAGCGCCAAGAAATTCAAAATGTGTGGAAAGAGTTAGAAAACCAGAAAAAATAAGGGAGAAAATAATTTAGCCATAAAATACATTAATAACTCACCTAAAATTTTCAATGTTCAACCAAAAAACTCCAGCTGTATAAACGCCTCATCTATGCCTTTGGGAAGAATTACTAGGTTGATATTTCCCACATGTCCTACAACGTATTTAAACGTGAAATATTATTATTATTATTATTTTTTTTTATTTTTTATTATTTATTAACCAATAAATTAACATACATTTTTTTGGTATAATCCACCTCACTAGGCTGAGCCTGTTCTGAGGTGGAGACATAATAAGATATATATATACATAATATTTATTTAAGACTTAACATTGTATAGGTACCTACATTTGAAACTTTTTTTTTGTTCCACTTGTAAATATATTTGCTATTCACTGTTTTGTAATTTTTAATTACCGATATTGCAATGGTTTATACTGTTTTTGCAAATAAATAAATAAATCAGAAAAAAACTAAAAGAGTTCATGTAAATGTTCCATCTTTCTCAAAGGATGTTATGTTGAGTGGTTATTTAGAAAAAAACTTTTAATGGAACGGTTTATATCCTTCCCAATTTCAACATATCAATCTATAAAAAAACACTGTGAAGATGTCGAGTTAGTAAAAACAAAATACCCAAATCATAAAATGATTATTTGCGGTGCTTATAACCTACCTAATTGCAATTTCAACGTTTTAGACATTAATTTTAATTCAATACCAGCAACCGCCTAATGAGAGTAATTTTAGATATATCTTTACTTTTTAATTTAACCCAATTTAGCCATGAACGTAACATTAATAGTCGTGTTCTTGATCTAGTTTTGTACAATGAGAGTAACGTAATTATAAATGAATCATTAGAGTCTATTCTTCCGATAGACAACCACCATCCCCCACTAGAAATACTTATCCCTTGTACTAAAGAAGGCAATAAAACAATTTCAACTCCTACGTTTAACTTTAAAAATGCGAACTATCGGGACATAAATAATCATCTCCACAAGAAAGATTGGTCATTTCTTAAAGAAGGCGATATTAATCAAAATATTGAATCATTTTATTATTTTCCGCTGATAAAATTATTTAAGATCTCATCCCACTCATTTATTTTAAAGCATCAAAATATCTGAGATGGTTAATAAAAATTTTGTCCAATTAACTGCCCTTAAAAAAGTTTTACGTCAGAAATATAAAGAAGACAGATCTTTATCAAATTATATTGAATTTAAAAATGTTAGAAAAGATTGTAAAATCTTATCAAAAATATGCTACAATTATTTTATTAATAAATTTGAAACTTCAATAAATCATAATGTACAGTATTTTTGGAACTATGCAAAATCAATGAAAAATAACAACTTTGGTATTCCCGCCAACTTGGGATATGCAGGTAAAAAGGCCAAAGACACTCAAAGTATCGCTGACTTTTTGCTGATTTTTTTAAAAGCGTTTACGAATGTGATACACTAGTTTCTGCTAGTACAGTATCAAATTTTACCACTGATCATAATCTTAATGTATCTTTTATCCACATAGAATATAATGATATATTGGCTGAACTAAAATTACTAAATCAAATCAAATGTGGTGGAGCAGATAAAAAACCTCCTGTATTTTTGATTAATTGTGCTACTAATCTGGCGTATCATTTATATTTAATGTTTAATCAGTCTTTAAGAACAGGATATTTTCCTATTAAATTGAAATTTAGCTTCCTTACGCCTATTTTTTAAAAGGCGATAAATACGAAGTGTTTTACTACAGACCGGTGTACCTTTTAAACACCACCTTACAGTACAGAGCGTCAGGCAACAATCGTTCGTGGCAAAAGACATTCGCAGTTTGAACAGGAATTGAAAATGCGAATGTTTTGATGTGTTTTGGGTATATAGAAAAATTTCCAAATAAATCATTGAATTTTTTTTCTAGGAATAAGGAATAGTTTAAATACTGTTTTAGTACTAAACATTTGTATTTTTTTAAATACTTGTTTTTAATACATACAACTAATTTCAAAGGACATTGATTTACGTGTTTTAAAAAAATTATATTACATAGTTCTTTAGATATTTTATAAAAATATATAGATATATAAATATATAGTAGGTTGAAATTTATTTTATGACAATATATTTTTAATTATTTTTTTCTTTTTGTGTACGACCACAGGAAAAAAATTGGTGGTGGATTAACTATTTTGAAACACTTAACTTTTATAAACAGTTATAAAGTTAGAAATGTATTTTTTTAAATTTTTATTTTAACTGAATAAGATGGAAAATGCATTTATCTAACATTTTTTCATGTTAAATATTTTTTTCGAGGTGCTGTTATGGATACAGGGGACTTTTAAAATGCACAAAACTATAAAAATTGAAATATCTCTCTTGCCCTATTAAGAAAGCTCAAATCCTCCGTTAAGTTAATCAAAATTTAAAAAAAAATCTCCCCCTAAACGACAATGTTATCCTACTTGAATACATCTATTTTAAAACGTTTCTTTTTGGTTTAGCTGAGGGTTGAACCTTTCTTCTCGGGGAACGGAATCAACCGCGCTACGGACTTGCCAGAGGTCGAGCGGGTAGAACCGGCATTTATTTCGTATTTCAATATTTCTGGGAAATGCGTATATGTCCTCATGTGAGAACGTGATTGATACCATAGGTTGATAGAATGCATCGTCATCGACAACGAGTCTGCTGAGTTTTAGTTCGATCGGATGTCGGGAAGTGGGTTAAATTCAGCTTACAAATTTGCATTCATTCATTATATCGAAAACGAAGGTGAGATTCAAATAGACGTATTATTAAAAAACTTCTTTCTTGAACAGATAAGCACATCGATTGGCGCAGAATATATAACACACAGAAAAATGCCTTCCATGTAGATTTTAAGGGAAACCAATGTCGCCACTGACTTAATACTTATTGGTTCTAGCTCATTTAGCACTCGTTCTCTCTCTTTCACTTTTTCATTTTTCAATTTCAAAATTCCATGAAATACAATTCAACGCGCCCATCGAATTCATTCAATAAGAATAAATATTTAATTATATTATTGAAGACAATTTTTTAAACGAAAATCTGAAACAGAAAAATCAGAAAAGGATACGGTCACATCTAGGACTCGAACCGACCCTTGCCTTGCCGGGGCACGGTGCCTTCTAATTTTTCTGTTTCAGATTTTCGTTTAGAAATCGCTTATATTGTCTTCAATAATTAAATATTACAATTTGAGGTTTTTTTTTCTTCACTTACGTCGTTAAGAATCCGACTATATTTAAGGGTCAATACCCAATTGCCGTCGGAAGGAATGCTGTCGGCAGGCAGTTGATAGCCTATTTTGGATGCCTGGTTCTCGCAGAATGGAAATATTGGTGCGTTTGGCTGTCATACAACAGATTTCGAAGGCGTCTATCAGTTTCCTCTCGCTAACTAATTGTTCATGTATACGTTCCCTCTAGGTCTGTTCTCCAGCGACTCTGGGCAGGTGTGCGTGGGCCTGGACCAGGTCTCCAGAGGAGTGTGCCTGAGTCGCAGGACCTGCTCTAGCGAGGGGGGTAAGGTGGTCGGCTTCTGTGGAGTGATGTCCACCTGCTGCTCGTGTAAGTACCAGTAACATCTTGGTGTAGGTAACCTTGACCATAATCTAGATAATTAGACAAAATTTAACATAGGCTTTCAGTTTATTATCATTATTAGATATTAGGCAACTTAATGCCAAAAATATACCGGCTTATCTCTTCAAACACAAAACTGTTGTGTCATATAAATCAGACGCAAAGACTTGGATCATCTGCGATGACTGATCAAACATCAACAATTTTATTAAAACCTGTAAATCACATATTTCCAATGTACTGATGTTGATTGTCTTTTATTTTTAATGTAAGATTGTATTGTAATTCTAATTTTATTTCTTTTATATACTCAATAATATTATTATTCAATTTATAAAAACAGTTTATTTATAAACAAGTTCTGCTATGTAATTATTATTACGTGTGACAGCTGTTTCGCCCTCTGAAGGCATTATGAAACTGTATTGTAATATGTATTATTTATTTATTTGTATTGCTATACACTGCGCCTGCTCTCAACACACGAGTTCCTAGTAAGACAGACACAGCACATCACCAATGTAATGAAATAAATTTATTAAATGTTTTATTTTGTCCCAGTATCAACTTGCGGGCAGGTCATAACTGGTAGGGTGACGGTGGTGAACGGCCCGCAAGTTAGACGGGACTCAACGGGTATAGAGTGCGCCTACCACGTGGTGCCCTACAGCCGCCACGTGCGCCAGATCCGCATTGACCTGGAGGTCTTTACGCTCTCGCAGCCGACCAAGGTAAACCTTAACACTACCAATCAATCACCAGTCTTCTTCATCAAAAGCTTTCCGACTCCATGTTACGACTCTAGCCTTTTGTGTGGTGGTTCTTTATATTAAGGTTTCACTGTAATTTCCTTTCAGGAACAGAGAATAACCAACGACAAAAACGGTAGGGGTAATCATGGTGGCAACAACGGCTGGAATAGAGGAAATGACGAAGAAGAAAACGGTCGGATTAAGGAGAATAACAGTAAGATTAACGAAGACAAAAATGATTGGAACATAAAGAGTAATGAACGCTACAATCGTGGGAATAGAAACATAAACGAAGAAAAAGACTATTGGAATAGGGGGAGTAATGAAGACAACACAGATTGGAATGGAGAAAATAACGCGGGCAATAATGGTTGGATTAAGAATGCAGAAGTTAGAAACTATTATCATAACGGTAAAAATAATGCCCACCAGCATAGGCCGTGGGGTGGCAATGACCACTACGGTGATTTTAAAGGGAAACTAAGATCTGCCGAAGACAGTGAACAAATCTACGTTGAAGTTCAGGACGAGATCAACGAAAATGGTAAAAAAACAATAAATCATCAAGTAAAGGGTAGTCAATTGCCCTTCAAAAATAAAACGGATGAAGTGCTTAAATTTCAACGAATACAATTTGTACCCAAGAATAAGGATGTAATAAAAGAAATACACGTTTTTAATGATGACAAAAATTATGAAATTGTTGAAGAGTTCAAAGCAGATGGGCACAACAATAGTGGGAACACAAGGTGGACGTTTGAAACATCTGTGAGAGGCAATAAGTGGAAATCTCCAGGATCAAAAAAAACGCCCTTGGGTGGAATATACTCCACATTAAATGAGGACGCTCTAAAGAAAATAAGTGCAGTAAGAAGTGTAGCTTTAGGAGAAGGGCTACAAAATGGAAGTAGAGGATCCGTAGAGGGAGAAAAAGCAGGACCAGGTGGAGGAGGGACTGGAGGAAGTGGAACTGGTGGATCTGGAGGAGGCGGAAGTGGAGGAAGTGGAGGAAGTGGTGGAACTGGAGGAAGTGGAAGCGGAGGTGGTGGCAATGGAGGAGGTGGCACTGGAGGAGGTGGCACTGGAGGAGGTGGCACTGGAGGAGGTGGCACTGGAGGAGGTGGCACTGGAGGAGGAGAATCTGGAGGAGGAGGGATCGGAGGAGGAACAGGAGGAGGAACTGGAGGAGGGACTGGAGGAGGAACCGGAGGAGGAACCGGGGGTGGAACTGGAGGTGGAAACGGAGGAGGGACTGGAGGTGGAAACGGAGGAGGAACCGGAGGTGGAACCGGAGGAGGAACCGGGGGTGGAACCGGAGGTGAAAACGGAGGAGGGACTGGAGGTGGAACCGGGGGTGGAACTGAAGGTGGAAACGGAGGAGGGACTGGAGGAGGGACTGGAGGTGGAAACGGAGGAGGAACTGGAGGTGGAAACGGAGGAGGAACCGGAGGTGAAACTGGAGGAGGAACCGGAGGAGGAACCGGGGGTGGAACTGGAGGTGGAAACGGAGGAGGGACCGGAGGTGGAAACGGAGGAGGGACTGGAAATGGAAACGGAGGAGGAACCGGAGGTGGAACTGGGGGAGGAACCGGAGGAGGAACCGGAGGAGGGACTGGAGGAGGAAGTGGAGGTGGAACTGGAGGAGGGACCGGAGGAGGAACCGGAGGAGGAACAGGAGGAGGAACCGGGGGTGGAACCGGAGGTGAAAACGGAGGAGGGACTGGAGGAGGAACCGGAGGTGGAACTGGAGGAGGAACCGGAGGAGGAACCGGAGGAGGAACCGGGGGTGGAACCGGAGGTGAAAACGGAGGAGGGACTGGAGGAGGAACCGGAGGAGGAACCGGGGGTGGAACTGGAGGTGGAAACGGAGGAGGGACTGGAGGTGGAAACGGAGGAGGAACCGGAGGTGGAACTGGAGGAGGAACCGGAGGAGGAACCGGGGGTGGAACCGGAGGTGAAAACGGAGGAGGGACCGGAGGAGGGACCGGAGGAGGAACCGGAGGAGGAACCGGAGGAGGAACCGGAGGAGGAACCGGGGGTGGAACCGGAGGTGAAAGCGGAGGAGGGACCGGAGGAGGGACCGGAGGAGGGACTGGAGGAGGGACCGGAGGAGGGACCGGAGGAGGGACCGGAGGAGGAACTGGAGGAGGGACCGGAGGAGGAACCGGAGGGGGGACCGGAGGAGGGACCGGAGGGGGGACCGGAGGAGGGACCGGAGGAGGGACCGGAGGAGGGACCGGAGGAGGGACCGGAGGGGGGACCGGAGGAGGAGGAAATGGGGGTGGTGGCGAAATGAATGTACCACCCACTGTAAGTATAAACGTGTGATCTTGCTAATTTGCTTTGATTATTATATATTTGGAATGCTTATTATATTTGACTATTCGAAATACTCAATTTTATACGTCACTAATATTTCTTATAATTCTAGATTTACGAATGCAGACACGATGTATTTGAAGTCAGTAACTACATCAACTCCCACTCTATCATTCCCAGCCTGTGCGGAGAGAATTCCGGACAACATTGTACGTAGTATTCTCTATTTGATTGGGGCTCTTCCTGATATGGTTTATGTAGCAGGTTGTTTCAAGAGGCATTATTCTCACTATAGAACGGCGGATTATTCGGTGAGAGTGGTTGCTTTTTAACGAATTCCAAATAAGTGGGTCTTGTTACAATAATAATAGCATTAGTGCATACACTAATCAATAGTAATTTATTAGTTCATGCACTAATAAATCTAATAATAGTATCTTTGTATTATGATAAACATGACAAACGACAATTTTATTCTCTTGCTCCATGTAAAGTGTAGTATTAGTGTATTCCGTAAGATAGCGCTAGTTCATTTTATGGAGGTAGCCGATAATAATACTAATAACATGGCATTTATATAGCGCAGTTTAGTGTCATTTCACTTCAAGTGCGCTTAACTACTCGTATAATATAATAATATATAATATTTATTTATTTATTTTATTTTACGCCCAGAGGGCTTTTACATATGTACATAAAGGCAGTACAATTTAACATGAGAAAAAAATATACATACATACATAAATGAATTAAAAATAAATGCAATAAAAATTTAAATTTAAAGTTCAGTGAAAAATAAAAACCAAAATTTAAAGTACCGTGATCAGAGAATCACAACATTATTGTTACGGCATTGGTTCGGTATTGGTTTCGCATAATACGAGACCGCTGTACCGGGGAATTAGCTAGTTGCAGGAGTTCGGAACTATCCGATTTGTATTTTAAAATTTAATAATAAGTTAATTTTAATGATGAAATTTTTTTTTTTTATAACTAAATAATACTACAGATTATGATGGTTTATAATGCTTCTATGAATCATACATTTAATTTTCCGATGTAGTTGATAAATTTAACAATGAACTTCTTTAGTGAGAACTTGTATCATGGATAAATGATTTGATTATTTCATGTTTATATTGTATCAGTGACATATTCCATACATCTATGTGCGAATACATATTTCCCAAGTTTTGAATTCTGTGGAGTGGTATATTAAACTGCGCCCTGGTCGTAGTATTACCACAATAAAACGGTATTACTGACCTTGTGTTTCTGGCTGGCACATTCAAATTTATGAGCGCCAATAATTCAGGGCTGTCAATTGTATTATGCAAGATTTTAAATAGAAATAGTAGATCGAAAAAAGTTCTTCTGTCACTCAAAGTTAATAGATTAGATAACCGTAATAGATAAGTGTAGTTTATTTGTTCTTTAGGTATTTTTAGTTTATAATTTAAAAAGCTTACGATTTTTTTGTACTCTTTCTATTATTTGAGAATGCGCATTATAGTCGGGAGACCATACAGTTGAATTATATTCAACCTGACTTCTCACTAGTGATGTGTAAAGAAGTTTCAATGTTTTAATGTTGTTAAAATCTTTAGCCACTCTTAGTACAAAGCCTAACATTTTTAAACCCTTCTTGGAAATATTTTCAATGTGAGGTATGAAGCTAAGTTTGGTGTCGAATGTAACACCTAAGTCATTTATTTGAGAAACAGATTTGAGATTGATGTTATTGATTGAGTAATTAAAATAAATTGGATTTTTTATTTTGAAAAATCTCATAGTTGTGCATTTATTAACACTAAGGTATAGCTTATTATCGTTACACCACTGAACTAATTTTGACAAATTTGCTGAGAGAATATCACAGTCGTCCAGGCTTCGAATTGCTTTAAAAAGTTTCAAATCATCTGCAAACATAAGTACGTCGATGTCTTTAAAAATATTACAAATGTCGTTCACAAAAAATATAAATAATACAGGTCCAATGTGGGAACCTTGCGGTACCCCACTGGATGCAAAACAATCATATGATGATTCCCCATTTAGTTTAACACTAAGTTTTCTATTTGAAAGATAGCTTATAAACCAATGCAACATATGTCCACGAACTCCAGCTTTAAACAGTTTTTCTACGAGAATAGCGTGACAAACCTTGTCGAACGCTTTGCTGAAGTCAGTGTAAATTGAGTCAACTTGAAGCTTCTTCGCCATTGCATCGGAAATGAAATTTTTATATAGAATGTGGTTAGTTAGTGTTGATTTTCCGGTCATAAAACCATGCTGTTCAGTACATATAATATCTTTAAATGAACTAATTATTTTATCCAGGATAAGCTTCTCAAAGAGTTTTGGAATTGTTGATAGTATGCATATCGGTCTATAATTAGTTACTTCGTTTTTATCCTCTTTCTTGAAGATAGGTGTTATATAACTATGTTTCCATAAATCGGGAAATATACCTTTCGATAAATAATGACTAAAGAGTATGTACAGGAGATAAGCAAGAACGGTGACATACTTATGAAAGAGTAGTGGTGGAATATTGTCAGGACCAGCATTTTTATTTGGATCAAGAAGTTTAATTTGTTTAATAATTTGGTTTAGTTCGATGTGCACATGTGACAGGTTTATATTGAAATTAGGAGAATAGTTAGGTAAGGAGAACTGTTTGGGTTGACTTTTATCGTAAACGTTCTTGAAGAAGTCAGCAAAAAGATCGACAATATTTTTGATACCATCAGTCCATCAGTCCATCAGTCCATCAGCCTTTCGGTCTTCAAGATACATAGTATTTGGTATATCAGAGTCTCCACTTCTTAATGTTTTACTGAATCGCCAAAAGCGTTTTATATTGCTAAAAATATCATTCTCTGTCTGCTTTACATAGTCGTTATAACATGCCCTAGAAAGTTTATTACAATCATTTCTTATTTTAGAGAATTCTATGTACAATTTTGAGGTTCCGTGATCCTTATACAGTTTGTGAGCTGTTTTTTTTACGTATAATTAAATTAATCAAATCTTTATTAAACCAGACTGGATATTTAAATTCCTTATAATAATAATAATAATAATACCTGGATGACTTTTATAGCGTCGTTTTTGTGCAAAAACACCTCAAGGGCGCTGTACAAACTTATAATACATTTCTACAATGTTATTACTTAACTATTTATGGAGAAAATATACAGTACAATACTTACCTGGTAGGTCACTTGAGATTAACACTTAATTAACATTATCTAATTGTTTATTGGCAAAATTTAGATACAGGGTTTAGGACTTAATTGAAAAATTGAATATAACTGGACTTTCTCTTAGGATTGGTATATTTAATTTAAGGGTACGACAACTTAAAAAGGTAAGTTTTTAGTTTATACCTGAATTCTGTTGGACTTGTTATGGATCTTAGTTCCGGAGGGAGTTTATTCCAAGCCTTCGGCCCAGATACTCCGAAAGCGCGATCACCAAACTTAGTATTTGGCTTGCGCATAGGTTCTATCAGTCTGCCTACAGCTGCTGATGTTGCTGATCTAAGCGTTGACTGCCTCAGACCAGTGTTTTCCGGGAAGCATAGTTCAGAGATGTAGGGTGGGGCCATTTCATTGATGGATTTAAACACCATCCAGCACAGTTTGTATTGGATTCTTTCAGGGCACTTGAGCCAGTGAAGGTTACGAAGGTGTTCTGAAATGTGCGAATATTTTGAAACCCCGGTTATGAGCCGTGCTGCTGCTGAGTGTAAGGAACAAAGCGGTTTATATGATTACTTAGAATTAAGTAGAACTGTTCAGTATTATGATTTAAATCATCACTTTCTAAGAAAGACAAGTCTACTAATGTAAGCGAGTCACACATACCTGAATAATCAGCATTTCTTAAATTATAGCATGATCTCGTAGGTTTCGGAATTTTTTCGCGAAAGTCTGTTATACAAATATTGAATGGAGGATAATGGATGTCAGGGGGTATGACAACTTCTATGGCTTTACTCACTTTTATAGATTGAGAATTGAAGAAAACGATTGTTAATGTTTCTAACAAGATTATGTTGATTTAAGTTTAAATATACTGACATATCGAGTATTACTCTTTCACATTTGGAGGTAGTTAAATTACAAGTATTCGACAGTTCGGGGTTGTGCATATCCCAATTTACATTTGGAAGATTGTAATCACCTACGGCAATAAATTTGGCATCAGGGTATTTCGCTTTAATTATTTCTACGTCTTCATAATGGTTTTTTAATACAACAATGTTGGCTGATGGGGGGAGGTATACAGAACAAATTAGTATTTTCTCACTTTTACATTTCACCAATACAAATACTTGTTCAACGTTGCTGTTTTATGTTTTTAATTTCTTAGAAGAAATTTTCTTTTTTATAGCGACGAGGACACAACCTCCTCTTGACTTAATAATAATATATAATATTTATAATATATCGATCACATAACTGCAATCGTTAATAAATCCCTCAAACTACTTGTTTCATCACTATAATCACTTCAGACTTCAAAAACGTAAATACCCTTAGAACTCTTTACTGCTCCTTGCTTCGCCCACATCTTGAATATGCTTGTGTTATTTGGTCTCCTTTTTATTCTGTCCACATTCGACGCATTGAATCTGTTCAACATCGGTTCTTAAGAGGGATTGCTAGGAGGCTAGGTTTAGAAAAAGGCAAATACTCATATGATGAAATTGAACTAACTCTAAACCGCTCTCCTTTGGAAGTCCGTCGGGAAAGAAATGACCTCATTTGCTTCTTCAAAATTATAAATGGTATTATTGATTCACCTACTCTACTGCAACTCATTCCCTTCAATATCCCCTCGCACAGACTCAGAAATAATGAACTGCTCTTCCTCAACCATCATTCGACAAATTATGGATATTATTCACCATTGTCCAGAATGTGTAGTCTAGTCAACTCAAGTCAAAACCTTAACTTTTTTGGGATAAGTCTGAATGATTTTTGGCAGTCGCTAAACAAGTGACGGAATATTATAAGTGTCCTGTGGTCCTGACCCACGGCGTATTCTTGACTTGATTCGACTTGTCACTTTATTTTCTTATATTATATCTACCATATGTCTTTGCTTTCATGTACCTTTGTCTACTCCTGTATTTTTCATTTTACTTTATTCGTGTTATTATTTTGTAATTTGGACGATGTCCGTTAATAAATAAATAACAAACTTTAAATTAAAATGTTAATTCAGTATTAGTGGTTCTTATAATTATTCCTACAGTGTGCCTTACCCAATACAGATCTAATATTATAACACTAAATACACTGTTTATACAAAGTGATGACAAAACGTAGAATAACAATAACAGTAGGACAGGACAAAACACGAATATTAAAACTAAAACATAATATAAAACAGGAGGCAGTTTGTGCTCAACTACGTGACTTCCGAACGCTGAGCGGGTGGCCACTCGGTCGAAAAGCGTTGTGAGTGCTTTATTTATGGAAGCATTTTTACTGCAGAATAGATCGGTCTTAATTCTATAGAAATTTAACTTTCAAATTAAAAGATTTTTTTATAAATATATATATTAATTGGAACTACGTGTATGATGCAGCACTGGTAAACCTCAGCACGGCTAAAGCACCCAAATAGGCTAACATTATCAAATAACAGTTTAAAACCTGAAATTAAAATTGAGGAAAATAAAAATAAATTCACACACAAAATTACAAAATGGATTAAAGAACAAAAAAGAAAATATTACCAAAATTTCATAGCATACAAATAAAACCTTCACGTAACACACAAAACCAATATAAACACACATCACTCACAAACACACAAGATTATTTTCAATGTACTATTTTTTTTAATTTTAAATATATTATTATGTATTTTTAATTTTAAATGTATAATTTTTCTCATTAAATGTATTATATAGTTTATATTTCATATTAGAAAATGAAGGCCTCAGCACGGGCAAGCCACCCAGTGAGGCCTACATTACTGGAAAACCTGAATTGTAAAAAATATTGTACCTAATAAAAATAAAAAAAAATGTTTTAAAATATCTAAAGTTATTGTATCTGATAAAGAAAAAAATTAAACCAATTATGTGCATTTCAAGACAGTCTCTTGCTCATACAGTAAGAATAACATTGCGTTAAGTTTGTAAAAACGATATAATAGATATCCTATAATAGATTACTAGGTATATCTTAGTTTTGGGTACTTTACAGAAATTCATATGTAACATTTTCATCAAATTGCCAATCAGGGGATTTTTTTTAAATTTGTCCGCGTACCTAATTTAATAATCCAACCTAAATGTGAAATAATTCTAGTCTACGTGTCCCTGGACTCTTATCTCCTGTCCAAACACGGCTTGCAAGAGCTGGTGACCGCGGGGATCCGCATCTCGCTGAAGATCGCGGACAGGACGGGGGATGACCGGCTGGGCACACCCACCTGGAGAATACGTATCACGCAGCTAGAGGACAGGCATGGAAGGTGCGTTTCCCAATGCTCAACTTCCCTCTAATCCAATTACTTTATCATCATCACGGTGCTACTTAACCTTAAATGCTTTCCACTTGCTGCGGCATTTGCCTACACTCCTCCTTCCATACAGACTACCCTGGTCTATCTTTGGGTCGTCGTGTCGCGAAACTGCGAATCCACTGTATTAGTTAGTGTTAGAAGGTGCTGCTTGGATAAGCCCTATGCAACACACTCGAATGACCAGTCCCAAAACAATGTGCATTTCAATTATATCATTTGGGACAATTTAATTTAAGGAAATCCACGGAACTTGATGGACAGTATTAGTCAATGTTTAAAATCCGGGCTTCTGGAACATAATATAAGCTCAGATTGAAGTATATGAAAATAAAAAACTCACCCGCAGTTGGGGCCACAAAGTCTACCAGATTCTCGATGCTTCACAAGTGATGTTAAAATATAAAATTTACAATATTGTATTCCGCGGTCATCGCGGCAATCAAATCCTCCCTGTTTGAGGTATTATTTTACGCTGAGCTGCAATGAGCACACTGTCACTTTGACATCTTGCAAAAATTATACCAGTCATGGTGACATTGCAGGATTTGATATTAAGGTTTCATATCCACCAAGTATTTGCGAATACATGCCTACCTAATCCCATATATATTGCGCGAACAGGTCGCTTTCGCTGTAGTACCCACTTGGTCATAATCACGTGTCATAATAGCGTCCAATCACGTGGCATTCTTTCTACATATTCAGCCCTACTGATTCCTACAATCACTTCATAATCCCAAGAAAAAATTGAGAAAATTGTCTTATATAAACGTATTGTTAAGTTCCACGGTTCGGTAACTGGCGTCGGTGCATCAACCGGGATTCTTTTTGAGCGCGTTACTGTATCTATTTCATAATTTTATTCGATTTGAAGCTTAGTCAAATCAACCATACTACCCTGTCTTTCAAACATAAAGTCCAAAGAATACACGGATCTTATCCAAATTGGCCAGTACATAACTATAGTAACCTACGTGTAACTGAGTAATTTTCCGGCGAAAGAAAATAATCACAATTATCACAAATTTTAAAATAACTTTGGAGTGCTAGAAGACTCACATCGGCCCACGTTTATCTGAAGATGCTGGTTATGGTTATCAATCACTGAAATTCTGCTTAATACTTTTTAAACTTGCATGTTCTAGGTCTTACGCAAAGTCACTTGATTCTTGGGAAAATTTTGACCAAGACACTCCAGGATCACTGCACAAAGATTCCTCACGCTCCCCGCGGGGTATATCTGACTACTTCCAGTCCATAGCTCCAAGAGTCTCGCACGGAATCAACGACGACTATATCTTAGGTATTCTTGCAATTCACTTTCTGTTTGATGTACTTTAAGTAAACAGTCTCTCCCAAAGAAGATGTGGACCTTACTAAACCGCTTTCCGAACAATCACAGTCGCTGTGCGTATATAATGCACAAATGCGGCCTAAGGGATTCTTCTAAGTTGTGTGAATTAGATATATTCAAACTCTTGAAAACGTCGTAGAAGAATGTGCTCTTCGTCAATTTCCCGAAAGAACATAGGCGCTGAACCAAGTGACTCCAGATACCGACTATGAAAATATATATTTTTTTGTTAAAAGATACATGACGCCAACGGGACTTGAACCCGTGTCCTTTCGATTTCCGGTCGACAGCTCTGACCACTGAGCTATGGCGGCTTATCTCTTATCCGCGAAATAATTCAATATATACTAGTGTTTCATTTAACAATTACTGCTTGTTACGTTTTTTCACCTGAAAGCAACCAACTTTATTTTATATGAGAAAGGCATTGTAAGTGCTAACTCTCTCACTAGATGGCGTCGAGACAAATTGTCTACATTTTTTGGTGAAGATACTAGAACTTGTCCTTTTTTAATGTGTTTATTCAGTTTTTTTATTTGTACATTATTTTCTCTTACTTAGATCCTAAAAAACTGATCAATCAGTTTAATTGTATATTTTCCTCCACCATACGTAATAACAAATTTTAACGTTTCCGGTTTTCACCTTTCACGAGTGTTCCTGGCCATTGTTTCAATATGAAATTACTAACAGAGAAACTTTCTCTCTCCAGCTCCTCCTGGCTGCCTACAGTACTATCCCGATAAAGCTGGCACCATCGAATCTTTCAACTACAACTCTGGCCGAGGACCTTACCTGCCTGACTTACGCTACGCCATCTGCTTCCAGAGGACTTCTAACGTGTGCGGAGTCAAGTAAGTGTTCTAATTATCTTAACAAAAATAACAACTTTACTTTAATATTACAATACGGTAAGCACAGGAACTATGTCACCACCAGTTGGGCAGCGTTGTGAGGCGGGTTAAGGTGGGGGCTGTGGGAAGGGATGAATGCGGGTCTTGAAGAAGAAGGAGGAAGAACAGATGCCTATAGTTCATTCTACATACGAGCCCACTCACAGAAACAGAGGTCGAGGAAACGGCCCGTTGCCATGAAGCCAATATCCGTATTTATTTAATATAAACGGTATAAATATTTGGGGATCAGGTGGTGAGACACAGCGACAGCGCGGCAATTATGCATAAGCGGTAGACTCGAACCTTCTGGCGAGTTGTCGTAATATGCCAGACTGACTGCG
Source organism: Hesperophylax consimilis (assembly GCF_061612785.1). Taxonomy (NCBI): domain Eukaryota; kingdom Metazoa; phylum Arthropoda; class Insecta; order Trichoptera; family Limnephilidae; genus Hesperophylax; species Hesperophylax consimilis. Next base: position 28,331,503 of record NC_142862.1, read on the forward strand.
CGATAGTACTGCCGGTAGGTTGCTTTGTTTTGTTTACTTATTTCGGCTGCAGGTAAGTAACTCGGGAGTAGGTACTAAGTAGGTCGAGCGGTTTATTATTAATTAGTAAATCTGGATTCTTCTCGACGCCACAACACCCCCTTCCCAGCAGCTTGCTGAGGGCTGCGATAGAAGAAATAGCTCGGAGACGAACGTCTTTTAAATGTGACACTTCATAAAAAAAATTTGCAAAATACATGTTCACAACACAGGCTGAAGATACACTCAGATAACCATGGTGGCACTATTATCCGCGCTGGTGCGGAGATGGTCTGGTGCATGATGCTCCGTGGTGCCTTGACTGATCACCCATTTTGAGACGGGGTTACCGGTGAGTTGGGGTAACACTATCACGTCGGGGTCACCACTTTGGGGATCAGGTGGTGAGACACAAAATAAAAGGCGTGTCGTGAAGGTCACTGTGTTTATTGGGTAGTCAGTTTGAGCCGTGATGAGAGTTGACGCTGGACAGATGTATTCACCGGATGCTGGCTGTGTTGGCAGGTCAAGCGCGGGTCAGTGAGTCGACGCCAGGCACTGGTGACCGGGACTCGATGACTGTCAGGCACTGGCAATCTGGGGAATCAATACTCCAGTGCTGACGGGAAGGCCAAAGGTGCGGCGGACCTTATAGGTGGTTGAGGGGGAGCTGCGTAGACCAGTGAGGATGCTGCGTGTCCTCGTGGTGGTCATGATGCGTGGATGAAGCGCTGGTCAGAGACGCTGGAACCAAGGCGCTGTAATCCGTATAGCGCTGGCCAGGGACGTGGCCGAGAAGCTAAGATGATGTCCCGATGGAGTCCATGGTTGTACGGGCGAAGCCGGATGTATTGTTCTTCGCGGAGGAGGCGCGAGACGCGCCGATCGTCACTCGTGAGATTTGTCCACTGACGGCAGATTGATGACTGACTGACTGACTTGCTGCGTCGGGCTTATTTATACTGTTCGGCCGGTGGCATCAGTAGGTAGATGAATTGCAATTAAATCCGAGGCACTCGCACAGTCTGGGCCTTTCGGGAATCTTCAACAGCGCGGCAATTTTGCAAAAGCGGTAGACTCGAACCTTCTGGCGAGTTGTCGTAATATGCCAGACTGACTGCGCGATAGTATTGTCGCCGGTAGGTTGCTTTGTTTTGTTTACTTATTTCGGCTGCAGGTACGTAACTCGGGAGTAGGTACTAAGTAGGTCGAGTGGTTTATTATTAATTAGTTAATCTGGATTCTTCTCGACGCAACACATATACCATAAATAATCATTTCTGTATGCCACAGTACACACCTATAATATCATCTTTTAACGGGTGTTCGCCTGTGATTGGTTTAGTGCTGATAAAAACATGATCGGAGTGAGATAGCGTTCGAGCAAATAAATTTAGTAACCCTGCTTCGTTTGTCATATCAATATTTGATCACACCGACGCATCGGTCATCTATTTCTGCTCCTCCTAACTTCCCTTTTGTAGCAAGGTCTCTAAATCAAATTATGATATGCTGTAAACGATGTGTTTATTTGCTCCGAAGGTCAAGGAGATCTAGATATCTGTTGGTAGTTCAGTGAACCTTTGTCTTTTCTGGCAAAATGCTATAACACATTCCAATACCCTTTTGATATAGCTGATGAACATTAAATGTCTGTTGCGATTCCAGACTGATTGCGGGGCACTTCCAGCTGTCGAGCGTTGCAAGCACCAACGCGCAGCTGGATGGGGACTGCGATGCGCCCGCTCCGGTTGGCGGACAGCGCCGCGAGGACTACCTGCTGATTCCTGACGGGCAGACCCTGGGCGGGCTGCGGGGCACCAAGTGGTGTGGCACCAGCGCCAAGAACACGGTAGTGGCATGTGAGTATACCTGTAACAAACCATCACGGCAGTTCTCCGTATTGGTGGAACGACACACAACACTGTCCTGGCACACACAAGTTTCACTCGCATACACACATTCTTCCTCTTTCCTCTTTCTAAAAATGGTGACCACTCCAATTTCCTTGGTAAACAAGGCTCTGTCACTCCTGGCGGTCTTACGCTGAATGGAGACCCGAGAACACTATGATATATACACTTGACCGGTCAGTGGTTGAGTGGGCATAGCGCTTGGGTCTCACCCGAGCGTCGCGTGTTCGATTCCTCGGCTGGCTAAGTCCTCCATCACAACACAAGCAACATTTTCGGCTTTCTGTGGTGGTAGTAGGAGATTTTCAAACATTGTTGGGTTATTCGTAACCCGGGAATGTTTGTCTTTCTTTTAAAAAAAAAAAAAAAAAAAAAAAATTTGTTCACCTTTTGATGGCCTCCGTGGTCAAGGGGAGAGGATCTCGTAAAAATATTGCAGTACATTCCAGCGTGGAAAATACTCTCAACATCGCTTTGGTGAAATACCACCATTAAAAATTGAAAGTTGCTTTAAATAGCTTCAGCCGCGTTTGGTGACCAGATACAAATAGTCAGGAACTTCCCCATCTTCCTTTTCCTCCATCTCTTCCCGTCATCCCAACCTTCAGCCCACAGCATACTAGAATTAGAGATGCCATAGTCTCACTGGCTCAATATGGTTGTCACTCTGGTGAGGTATTCAGCTAAATATTCCACTCATTGACGATCTTCCACTTCTTCTTCTGGGTCTACTTTTATTGTTATTTGGCTACTCTTTTATTCCGACGTGTGTCATGAGATATCACTACTCAAATGCTTGTCCCGACTTTTTCATCCACTTACATGTCATATTGCATTCTCCTCATAACTATCTCCAGCTCCATCATTCCGCTTCGCATCGTCCAAACGATCTAGGCGCCCCCTTTTCAGGTTTGTTTATATCATCCACATCGGTCTTGCATTATTTTCGGATATTAGTAATAATAACATTTTAATGTTTTTACTTTCTGTCAGCTTCGAGTCTCATTGCCAGTTGTCAGTATTGGCATCAGAACTCCACTGTAAACGTAGACGGCTGCCATAATATTGTATAGATAAACAATCACTATTCATTTTAGTGCCTAGAAAAAACGGTAAACTAAAAGTATATTTGTATTGTTTCAGTTGCTCCTCCTGGTCCGTTGTTCGTGGTTTTCAATAGTGATAGGTACGTGGAGAACGTGGACTTGGAATCTGGATTCAGGATGTCTTACTCCGTACTAAATAATTGTTAATATTTAGCCATAAAATACTTCGTAATGCGTTATGAAAATTTTGTATCACATTCCAATTGATGAAAAAGTCTAAAGTAAAAGACTCGACGAACTGAGGTGTTTTATTTTATTTTTATGTTTATTTAACTAGCGCAGAACCATAAAAAATCACGGGATATTATATTTTTAGGACCATAATCTATCATTTGCAAATTATAGGTTACGCCATGACTATAAATACTATTATTCTATGGAAACGTTAGATCGTGGTTGAAAGAGGAATGTACAATACATTATTGAAGTTATTTATCAGTTATAAATAATATTATAGGTATCTGTATTATGTAACATCTAAGTTCATTGCAGTGAGAAAATGAATTAAATATATATTATGTTTTGTAAATGTAAGTAGTGTACTAGTAACGTATTCAAAAAAAAATTTCTCTCATTTTTGAAATGTATATAATAACCTCTACTAAATAAAATAAATAAATAAAAAATAAAATATTTTGAGAAGAAAATATCACTAATGGAAAATAAATGAGAAATCGCTTATTTTTAAGATTAATTCAATTGGAAACATTTTTTTTATATGAGTGTCTTTAAAATATTTTTTCGCAGTGTTCATTGTTTGGATTTTGTCGTAAATGATTCTAATTACTTTCGGTAGTCGATTGAAAAAGTTCTTCCTTCGAAAGTATAATAATTTTATGCAAATGAAGTATTTACTTTTGGACACGTAAAACATATTTCAAAAGTTGTCGTAATAAGCTAAAAAATTGCATTAAACAAAAACATTGTGAAAGACACAAAAACCTGTGGAAAAGCGCTCCCGATCCTAGAGGCTAACTCTTGCTTAAAGGTAAGAAATGTTTTCTTACCTTTTCCCCCTTTGAAGGAGATACTTTCAGATACTCGTCTCTATATGAACCAAATGTAAAACCAAACTAAACCAGAAAACACAGCACGGATAAAGAACTCAGTGAGGCCCAGATTACAAAATACTGTATAATACCAATGTAAAGTATTACATCAAATAAATAAATTTAATAGACTGGATCGAAAAAAGTAAGGAATTATGTAACGAGTTGCTGTTCGAGAACTGCGGAAAAGTTGTAATAGGAATCATGGTAAGCATGAATTAGCTTAACTATTCAGTGATCGCGCACCAACCGTAAGATCGACAATAGACCCGAAATCACTTAACTGCAATAGAAAAGTTGTAATAGGAATCATGGAAAGCATGAATTAGCTGAACTAGACAGTGATCGCACACCAACCGTAAGATCGACAATAGACCCGAAATCACTTAACTGCACTACAAAAGTTGTAATAGGAATCATGGTAAGCATGAATTAGCTGAACTAGACAGTGATCGCAAACCAACCGTAGAGATTGACAATAGACCTGAAATCACTTAACTGCAATAGAAAAGTTGTAATAGGAATCATGGAAAGCATGAATTAGCATAACTATTCAGTGATCGCACACCAACCGTAAGATCGACAATAGACCCGAAATCACTTAACTGCACTACAAAAGTTGTAATAGGAATCATGGTAAGCATGAATTAGCTGAACTAGACAGTGATCGCACACCAACCGTAAGATCGACAATAGACCCGAAATCACTTTACTGCAATAGAAAAGTTGTAATAGGAATCATGGTAAGCATGAATTAGCTGAACTAGACAGTGATCGCACACCAACCGTAAGATCGACAATAGACCCGAAATCACTTAACTGCAATAGAAAAGTTGTAATAGGAATCATGGTAAGCATGAATTAGCTAACTATTCAGTGATCGAACACCAACCGTAAGATCGACAATAGACCCGAAATCACTTAACTGCAATAGAAAAGTTGTAATAGGAATCATGGTAAGCATGAATTAGCTGAACTAGACAGTGATCGCACACCAACCGTAAGATCGACAATAGACCCGAAATCACTTAACTGCAATAGAAAAGTTGTAATAGGAATCATGGTAAGCATGAATTAGCTGAACTAGACAGTGATCGCACACCAACCGTAAGATCGACAATAGACCCGAAATCACTTAACTGCACTACAAAAGTTGTAATAGGAATCATGGTAAGCATGAATAAGCTTAACTAGACAGTGATCGCACACCAACCGTAGAGATTGACAATAGACCCGAAATCACTTAACTGCAATAGAAAAGTTGTAATAGGAATCATGGTAAGCATGAATTAGCTTAACTATTCAGTGATCGCACACCAACCGTAAGATCGACAATAGACCCGAAATCACTTAACTGCAATAGAAAAGTTGTAATAGGAATCATGGTAAGCATGAATTAGCTGAACTAGACAGTGATCGCACACCAACCGTAGAGATTGACAATAGACCCGAAATCACTTAACTGCAATAGAAAAGTTGTAATAGAAATCATGGAAAGCATGAATTAGCTGAACTAGACAGTGATCGCACACCAACTGTAAGATCGACAATAGACCCGAAATCACTTAACTGCACTACAAAAGTTGTAATAGGAATCATGGTAAGCATGAATAAGCTGAACTAGACAGTGATCGCACACCAACCGTAGAGATTGACAGTAGACCCGAAATCACTTAACTGCAATAGAAAAGTTGTAATAGGAATCATGGAAAGTATGAATTAGCTGAACTAGACAGTGATCGCACACCAACCGTAAGATCGACAATAGACCCGAAATCACTTAACTGCAATAGAAAAGTTGTAATAGGAATCATGGTAAGCATGAATTAGCTTAACTATTCAGTGATCGCACACCAACCGTAAGATCGACAATAGACCCGAAATCACTTAACTGCACTACAAAAGTTGTAAAAAGAATCATGGTAAGCATGAATTAGCTGAACTAGACAGTGATCGCACACCAACCGTAGAGATTGACAATAGACCCGAAATCACTTAACTGCAATAGAAAAGTTGTAATAGGAATCATGGAAAGCATGAATTAGCTGAACTAGACAGTGATCGCACACCAACCGTAAGATCGACAATAGACCCGAAATCACTTAACTGCAATAGAAAAGTTGTAATAGGAATCATGGTAAGCATGAATTAGATGAACTAGACAGTGATCGCACACCAACCGTAGAGATTGACGATAGACCCGAAATCACTTAACTGCAATAGAAAAGTTGTAATAGGAATCATGATAAGCATGAATTAGCTGAACTAGAAAGTGATCGCACACCAACCGTAGAGATTGACAATAGACCCGAAATCACTTAACTGCAATAGAAAAGTTGTAATAGAAATCATGGAAAGCATGAATTAGCTGAACTAGACAGTGATCGCACAACAACCGTAAGATCGACAATAGACCCGACATCACTTAACTGCACTACAAAAGTTGTAATAGGAATCATGGTAAGCATGAATTAGCTGAACTAGACAGTGATCGCACACCAACCGTAAGATCGACAATAGACCCGAAATCACTTAACTGCAATAGAAAAGTTGTAATAGGAATCATGGAAAGCATGAATTAGCTGAACTAGACAGTGATCGCACACCAACCGTAAGATCGACAATAGACCCGAAATCACTTAACTGCAATAGAAAAGTTGTAATAGGAATCATGGTAAGCATGAATTAGCTGAACTAGACAGTGATCGCACACCAACCGTAGAGATTGACAATAGCCCCGAAATCACTTAACTGCAATAGAAAAGTTGTAATAGGAATCATGGTAAGCATGAATTAGCTGAACTAGACAGTGATCGCACACCAACCGTAGAGATTGACAATAGACCCGAAATCACTTAACTGCAATAGAAAAGTTGTAATAGGAATCATGGTAAGCATGAATTAGCTGAACTAGACAGTGATCGCACACCAACCGTAAGATCGACAATAGACCCGAAATCACTTAACTGCACTACAAAAGTTGTAATAGGAATCATGGTAAGCATGAATTAGCTGAACTAGACAGTGATCGCACACCAACCGTAGAGATTGACAATAGACCTGAAATCACTTAACTGCAATAGAAAAGTTGTAATAGGAATCATGGTAAGCATGAATTAGCTGAACTAGACAGTGATCGCACACCAACCGTAGAGATTGACAATAGACCCGAAATCACTTAACTGCAATAGAAAAGTTGTAATAGGAATCATGGTAAGCATGAATAAGCTGAACTAGACAGTGATCGCACACCAACCGTAGAGATTGACAGTAGACCCGAAATCACTTAACTGCAATAGAAAAGTTGTAATAGGAATCATGGAAAGTATGAATTAGCTGAACTAGACAGTGATCGCACACCAACCGTAAGATCGACAATAGACCCGAAATCACTTAACTGCAATAGAAAAGTTGTAATAGGAATCATGGTAAGCATGAATTAGCTTAACTATTCAGTGATCGCACACCAACCGTAAGATCGACAATAGACCCGAAATCACTTAACTGCACTACAAAAGTTGTAAAAAGAATCATGGTAAGCATGAATTAGCTGAACTAGACAGTGATCGCACACCAACCGTAGAGATTGACAATAGACCCGAAATCACTTAACTGCAATAGAAAAGTTGTAATAGGAATCATGGAAAGCATGAATTAGCTGAACTAGACAGTGATCGCACACCAACCGTAAGATCGACAATAGACCCGAAATCACTTAACTGCAATAGAAAAGTTGTAATAGGAATCATGGTAAGCATGAATTAGATGAACTAGACAGTGATCGCACACCAACCGTAGAGATTGACGATAGACCCGAAATCACTTAACTGCAATAGAAAAGTTGTAATAGGAATCATGATAAGCATGAATTAGCTGAACTAGAAAGTGATCGCACACCAACCGTAGAGATTGACAATAGACCCGAAATCACTTAACTGCAATAGAAAAGTTGTAATAGAAATCATGGAAAGCATGAATTAGCTGAACTAGACAGTGATCGCACAACAACCGTAAGATCGACAATAGACCCGACATCACTTAACTGCACTACAAAAGTTGTAATAGGAATCATGGTAAGCATGAATTAGCTGAACTAGACAGTGATCGCACACCAACCGTAAGATCGACAATAGACCCGAAATCACTTAACTGCAATAGAAAAGTTGTAATAGGAATCATGGAAAGCATGAATTAGCTGAACTAGACAGTGATCGCACACCAACCGTAAGATCGACAATAGACCCGAAATCACTTAACTGCAATAGAAAAGTTGTAATAGGAATCATGGTAAGCATGAATTAGCTGAACTAGACAGTGATCGCACACCAACCGTAGAGATTGACAATAGCCCCGAAATCACTTAACTGCAATAGAAAAGTTGTAATAGGAATCATGGTAAGCATGAATTAGCTGAACTAGACAGTGATCGCACACCAACCGTAGAGATTGACAATAGACCCGAAATCACTTAACTGCAATAGAAAAGTTGTAATAGGAATCATGGTAAGCATGAATTAGCTGAACTAGACAGTGATCGCACACCAACCGTAAGATCGACAATAGACCCGAAATCACTTAACTGCAATAGAAAAGTTGTAATAGGAATCATGGTAAGAATAAATTAGCTAACTATTCAGTGACCGCACACCAACCGTAAGATCGACAATAGACCCGAAATCACTTAACTGCAATAGAAAAGTTATAATAGGAATCATGGTAAGCATGAATTAGCTGAACTAGACAGTGATCGCACACCAACCGTAAGATCGACAATAGACCCGAAATCACTTAACTGCAATAGAAAAGTTGTAATAGGAATCATGGTAAGCATGAATTAGCTAACTATTCAGTGACCGCACACCAACCGTAAGATCGACAATAGACCCGAAATCACTTAACTGCAATAGAAAAGTTATAGGAGGAATCATGGTAAGCATGAATTAGCTGAACTAGACAGTGATCGCACACCAACCGTAAGATCGACAATAGACCCGAAATCACTTAACTGCACTACAAAAGTTGTAATAGGAATCATGGTAAGCATGAATTAGCTGAACTAGACAGTGATCGCACACCAACCGTAGAGATTGACAATAGACCCGAAATCACTTGACTGCAATAGAAAAGTTGTAATAGGAATCATGGAAAGCATGAATTAGCTGAACTAGACAGTGATCGCACACCAACCGTAAGATCGACAATAGACCCGAAATCACTTAACTACAATAGAAAAGTTGTAATAGGAATCATGGTAAGCATGAATAAGCTGAACTAGACAGTGATCGCACACCAACCGTAAGATCGACAATAGACCCGAAATCACTTAACTGCACTACAAAAGTTGTAATAGGAATCATGGTAAGCATGAATTAGCTGAACTAGACAGTGATCGCACACCAACCGTAGAGATTGACAATAGACCTGAAATCACTTAACTGCAATAGAAAAGTTGTAATAGGAATCATGGAAAGCATGAATTAGCATAACTATTCAGTGATCGCACACCAACCGTAAGATCGACAATAGACCCGAAATCACTTAACTGCACTACAAAAGTTGTAATAGGAATCATGGTAAGCATGAATTAGCTGAACTAGACAGTGATCGCACACCAACCGTTAGATCGACAATAGACCCGAAACCACTTAACTGCAATAGAAAAGTTGTAATAGGAATCATGGTAAGCATGAATTAGCTTAACTATTCAGTGATCGCACACCAACCGTAAGATCGACAATAGACCCGAAATCACTTAACTGCAATAGAAAAGTTGTAATAGGAATCATGGTAAGCATGAATTAGCTGAACTAGACAGTGATCGCACACCAACCGAAGAGATTGACAATAGACCCGAAATCACTTAACTGCAATAGAAAAGTTGTAATAGGAATCATGGTAAGCATGAATAAGCTGAACTAGACAGTGATCGCACACCAACCGTAAGATCGACAATAGACCCGAAATCACTTAACTGCAATAGAAAAGTTGTAATAGGAATCATGGTAAACATGAATAAGCTCAACTAGACAGTGATCGCACACCAACCGTAAGATCGACAATAGACCCGAAATCACTTAACTGCAATAGAAAAGTTGTAATAGGAATCATGGTAAGCATGAATTAGCTGAACTAGACAGTGATCGCACACCAACCGTAAGATCGACAATAGACCCGAAATCACTTTACTGCAATAGAAAAGTTGTAATAGGAATCATGGTAAGCATGAATTAGCTGAACTAGACAGTGATCGCACACCAACCGTAAGATCGACAATAGACCCGAAATCACTTAACTGCAATAGAAAAGTTGTAATAGGAATCATGGTAAGCATGAATTAGCTAACTATTCAGTGATCGAACACCAACCGTAAGATCGACAATAGACCCGAAATCACTTAACTGCAATAGAAAAGTTGTAATAGGAATCATGGTAAGCATGAATTAGCTGAACTAGACAGTGATCGCACACCAACCGTAAGATCGACAATAGACCCGAAATCACTTAACTGCACTACAAAAGTTGTAATAGGAATCATGGTAAGCATGAATTAGCTTAACTATTCAGTGATCGCACACCAACCGTAAGATCGACAATAGACCCGAAATCACTTAACTGCAATAGAAAAGTTGTAATAGGAATCATGGTAAGCATGAATTAGCTGAACTAGACAGTGATCGCACACCAACCGTAGAGATTGACAATAGACCCGAAATCACTTAACTGCAATAGAAAAGTTGTAATAGGAATCATGGAAAGCATGAATTAGCTGAACTAGACAGTGATCGCACAACAACCGTAAGATCGACAATAGACCCGAAATCACTTAACTGCAATAGAAAAGTTGTAATAGGAATCATGGTAAGCATGAATTAGCTGAACTAGACAGTGATCGCACACCAACCGTAAGATCGACAATAGACCCGAAATCACTTAACTGCAATAGAAAAGTTGTAATAGGAATCATGGAAAGCATGAATTAGCTGAACAAGACAGTGATCGCACACCAACCGTAGAGATTGACAATAGACCCGAAATCACTTAACTGCAATAGAAAAGTTGTAATAGGAATCATGGTAAGCATGAATTAGCTGAACTAGACAGTGATCGCACACCAACCGTAGAGATTGACAATAGACCCGAAATCACTTAACTGCAATAGAAAAGTTGTAATAGGAATCATGGTAAGCATGAATTAGCTGAACTAGACAGTGATCGCACACCAACCGTAAGATCGACAATAGACCCGAAATCACTTAACTGCACTACAAAAGTTGTAATAGGAATCATGGTAAGCATGAATAAGCTTAACTAGACAGTGATCGCACACCAACCGTAGAGATTGACAATAGACCCGAAATCACTTAACTGCAATAGAAAAGTTGTAATAGGAATCATGGTAAGCATGAATTAGCTTAACTATTCAGTGATCGCACACCAACCGTAAGATCGACAATAGACCCGAAATCACTTAACTGCAATAGAAAAGTTGTAATAGGAATCATGGTAAGCATGAATTAGCTGAACTAGACAGTGATCGCACACCAACCGTAGAGATTGACAATAGACCCGAAATCACTTAACTGCAATAGAAAAGTTGTAATAGAAATCATGGAAAGCATGAATTAGCTGAACTAGACAGTGATCGCACACCAACTGTAAGATCGACAATAGACCCGAAATCACTTAACTGCACTACAAAAGTTGTAATAGGAATCATGGTAAGCATGAATAAGCTGAACTAGACAGTGATCGCACACCAACCGTAGAGATTGACAGTAGACCCGAAATCACTTAACTGAAATAGAAAAGTTGTAATAGGAATCATGGAAAGTATGAATTAGCTGAACTAGACAGTGATCGCACACCAACCGTAAGATCGACAATAGACCCGAAATCACTTAACTGCAATAGAAAAGTTGTAATAGGAATCATGGTAAGCATGAATTAGCTTAACTATTCAGTAGTCGCACACCAACCGTAAGATCGACAATAGACCCGAAATCACTTAACTGCACTACAAAAGTTGTAAAAAGAATCATGGTAAGCATGAATTAGCTGAACTAGACAGTGATCGCACACCAACCGTAGAGATTGACAATAGACCCGAAATCACTTAACTGCAATAGAAAAGTTGTAATAGGAATCATGGAAAGCATGAATTAGCTGAACTAGACAGTGATCGCACACCAACCGTAAGATCGACAATAGACCCGAAATCACTTAACTGCAATAGAAAAGTTGTAATAGGAATCATGGTAAGCATGAATTAGATGAACTAGACAGTGATCGCACACCAACCGTAGAGATTGACGATAGACCCGAAATCACTTAACTGCAATAGAAAAGTTGTAATAGGAATCATGATAAGCATGAATTAGCTGAACTAGAAAGTGATCGCACACCAACCGTAGAGATTGACAATAGACCCGAAATCACTTAACTGCAATAGAAAAGTTGTAATAGAAATCATGGAAAGCATGAATTAGCTGAACTAGACAGTGATCGCACAACAACCGTAAGATCGACAATAGACCCGACATCACTTAACTGCACTACAAAAGTTGTAATAGGAATCATGGTAAGCATGAATTAGCTGAACTAGACAGTGATCGCACACCAACCGTAAGATCGACAATAGACCCGAAATCACTTAACTGCAATAGAAAAGTTGTAATAGGAATCATGGAAAGCATGAATTAGCTGAACTAGACAGTGATCGCACACCAACCGTAAGATCGACAATAGACCCGAAATCACTTAACTGCAATAGAAAAGTTGTAATAGGAATCATGGTAAGCATGAATTAGCTGAACTAGACAGTGATCGCACACCAACCGTAGAGATTGACAATAGCCCCGAAATCACTTAACTGCAATAGAAAAGTTGTAATAGGAATCATGGTAAGCATGAATTAGCTGAACTAGACAGTGATCGCACACCAACCGTAGAGATTGACAATAGACCCGAAATCACTTAACTGCAATAGAAAAGTTGTAATAGGAATCATGGTAAGCATGAATTAGCTGAACTAGACAGTGATCGCACACCAACCGTAAGATCGACAATAGACCCGAAATCACTTAACTGCAATAGAAAAGTTGTAATAGGAATCATGGTAAGAATAAATTAGCTAACTATTCAGTGACCGCACACCAACCGTAAGATCGACAATAGACCCGAAATCACTTAACTGCAATAGAAAAGTTATAATAGGAATCATGGTAAGCATGAATTAGCTGAACTAGACAGTGATCGCACACCAACCGTAAGATCGACAATAGACCCGAAATCACTTAACTGCAATAGAAAAGTTGTAATAGGAATCATGGTAAGCATGAATTAGCTAACTATTCAGTGACCGCACACCAACCGTAAGATCGACAATAGACCCGAAATCACTTAACTGCAATAGAAAAGTTATAGGAGGAATCATGGTAAGCATGAATTAGCTGAACTAGACAGTGATCGCACACCAACCGTAAGATCGACAATAGACCCGAAATCACTTAACTGCACTACAAAAGTTGTAATAGGAATCATGGTAAGCATGAATTAGCTGAACTAGACAGTGATCGCACACCAACCGTAGAGATTGACAATAGACCCGAAATCACTTGACTGCAATAGAAAAGTTGTAATAGGAATCATGGTAAGCATGAATTAGCTGAACTAGACAGTGATCGCACACCAACCGTAAGATCGACAATAGACCCGAAATCACTTAACTGCAATAGAAAAGTTGTAATAGGAATCATGGAAAGCATGAATTAGCTGAACTAGACAGTGATCGCACACCAACCGTAAGATCGACAATAGACCCGAAATCACTTAACTGCAATAGAAAAGTTGTAATAGGAATCATGGTAAGCATGAATTAGCTGAACTAGACAGTGATCGCACACCAACCGTAGAGATTGACAATAGCCCCGAAATCACTTAACTGCAATAGAAAAGTTGTAATAGGAATCATGGTAAGCATGAATTAGCTGAACTAGACAGTGATCGCACACCAACCGTAGAGATTGACAATAGACCCGAAATCACTTAACTGCAATAGAAAAGTTGTAATAGGAATCATGGTAAGCATGAATTAGCTGAACTAGACAGTGATCGCACACCAACCGTAAGATCGACAATAGACCCGAAATCACTTAACTGCAATAGAAAAGTTGTAATAGGAATCATGGTAAGAATAAATTAGCTAACTATTCAGTGACCGCACACCAACCGTAAGATCGACAATAGACCCGAAATCACTTAACTGCAATAGAAAAGTTATAATAGGAATCATGGTAAGCATGAATTAGCTGAACTAGACAGTGATCGCACACCAACCGTAAGATCGACAATAGACCCGAAATCACTTAACTGCAATAGAAAAGTTGTAATAGGAATCATGGTAAGCATGAATTAGCTAACTATTCAGTGACCGCACACCAACCGTAAGATCGACAATAGACCCGAAATCACTTAACTGCAATAGAAAAGTTATAGGAGGAATCATGGTAAGCATGAATTAGCTGAACTAGACAGTGATCGCACACCAACCGTAAGATCGACAATAGACCCGAAATCACTTAACTGCACTACAAAAGTTGTAATAGGAATCATGGTAAGCATGAATTAGCTGAACTAGACAGTGATCGCACACCAACCGTAGAGATTGACAATAGACCCGAAATCACTTGACTGCAATAGAAAAGTTGTAATAGGAATCATGGAAAGCATGAATTAGCTGAACTAGACAGTGATCGCACACCAACCGTAAGATCGACAATAGACCCGAAATCACTTAACTACAATAGAAAAGTTGTAATAGGAATCATGGTAAGCATGAATAAGCTGAACTAGACAGTGATCGCACACCAACCGTAAGATCGACAATAGACCCGAAATCACTTAACTGCACTACAAAAGTTGTAATAGGAATCATGGTAAGCATGAATTAGCTGAACTAGACAGTGATCGCACACCAACCGTAGAGATTGACAATAGACCTGAAATCACTTAACTGCAATAGAAAAGTTGTAATAGGAATCATGGAAAGCATGAATTAGCATAACTATTCAGTGATCGCACACCAACCGTAAGATCGACAATAGACCCGAAATCACTTAACTGCACTACAAAAGTTGTAATAGGAATCATGGTAAGCATGAATTAGCTGAACTAGACAGTGATCGCACACCAACCGTAGAGATTGACAATAGACCCAAAATCACTTAACTACAATAGAAAAGTTGTAATAGGAATCATGGAAAGCATGAATAAGCTGAACTAGACAGTGATCGCACACCAACCGTAAGATCGACAATAGAGCCGAAATCACTTAACTGCACTACAAAAGTTGTAATAGGAATCATGGTAAGCATGAATTAGCTGAACTAGACAGTGATCGCACACCAACCGTAGAGATCGACAATAGACCCGAAACCACTTAACTGCAATAGAAAAGTTGTAATAGGAATCATGGTAAACATGAATTAGCTTAACTATTCAGTGATCGCACACCAACCGTAAGATCGACAATAGACCCGAAATCACTTAACTGCAATAGAAAAGTTGTAATAGGAATCATGGTAAGCATGAATTAGCTGAACTAGACAGTGATCGCACACCAACCGTAGAGATTGACAATAGACCCGAAATCACTTTACTGCAATAGAAAAGTTGTAATAGGAATCATGGAAAGCATGAATTAGCTGAACTAGACAGTGATCGCACACCAACCGTAAGATCGACAATAGAGCCGAAATCACTTAACTGCACTACAAAAGTTGTAATAGGAATCATGGTAAGCATGAATTAGCTTAACTATTCAGTGATCGCACACCAACCGTAAGATCGACAATAGACCCGAAATCACTTAACTGCAATAGAAAAGTTGTAATAGGAATCATGGAAAGCATGAATTAGCTGAACTAGACAGTGATCGCACACCAACCGTAAGATCGACAATAGAGCCGAAATCACTTAACTGCACTACAAAAGTTGTAATAGGAATCATGGTAAGCATGAATTAGCTGAACTAGACAGTGATCGCACACCAACCGTAGAGATCGACAATAGACCCGAAACCACTTAACTGCAATAGAAAAGTTGTAATAGGAATCATGGTAAACATGAATTAGCTTAACTATTCAGTGATCGCACACCAACCGTAAGATCGACAATAGACCCGAAATCACTTAACTGCAATAGAAAAGTTGTAATAGGAATCATGGTAAGCATGAATTAGCTGAACTAGACAGTGATCGCACACCAACCGTAGAGATTGACAATAGACCCGAAATCACTTTACTGCAATAGAAAAGTTGTAATAGGAATCATGGAAAGCATGAATTAGCTGAACTAGACAGTGATCGCACACCAACCGTAAGATCGACAATAGAGCCGAAATCACTTAACTGCACTACAAAAGTTGTAATAGGAATCATGGTAAGCATGAATTAGCTTAACTATTCAGTGATCGCACACCAACCGTAAGATCGACAATAGACCCGAAATCACTTAACTGCAATAGAAAAGTTGTAATAGGAATCATGGAAAGCATGAATTAGCTGAACTAGACAGTGATCGCACACCAACCGTAAGATCGACAATAGAGCCGAAATCACTTAACTGCACTACAAAAGTTGTAATAGGAATCATGGTAAGCATGAATTAGCTTAACTATTCAGTGATCGCACACCAACCGTAAGATCGACAATAGACCCGAAATCACTTAACTGCAATAGAAAAGTTGTAATAGGAATCATGGAAAGCATGAATTAGCTGAACTAGACAGTGATCGCACACCAACCGTAAGATCGACAATAGAGCCGAAATCACTTAACTGCACTACAAAAGTTGTAATAGGAATCATGGTAAGCATGAATTAGCTTAACTATTCAGTGATCGCACACCAACCGTAAGATCGACAATAGACCCGAAATCACTTAACTGCAATAGAAAAGTTGTAATAGGAATCATGGTAAGCATGAATTAGCTGAACTAGACAGTGATCGCACACCAACCGTAAGATCGACAATAGACCCGAAATCACTTAACTGCACTACAAAAGTTGTAAAAGGAATCATGGAAAGCATGAATTAGCTGAACTAGACAGTGATCGCACACCAACAGTTAGATCGACAATAGACCCGAAACCACTTAACTGCAATAGAAAAGTTGTAATAGGAATCATGGTAAACATGAATTAGCTTAACTATTCAGTGATCGCACACCAACCGTAAGATCGACAATAGACCCGAAATCACTTAACTGCAATAGAAAAGTTGTAATAGGAATCATGGTAAGCATGAATAAGCTGAACTAGACAATGATCGCACACCAACCGTAAGATCGACAATAGACCCGAAATCACTTAACTGCACTACAAAAGTTGTAATAGGAATCATGGTAAGCATGAATTAGCTGAACTAGACAGTGATCGCACACCAACCGTAAGATCGACAATAGACCCGAAATCACTTAACTGCACTACAAAAGTTGTAATAGGAATCATGGTAAGCATGAATTAGCTGAACTAGACAGTGATCGCACACCAACCGTAGAGATTGACAATAGACCCGAAATCACTTAACTGCAATAGAAAAGTTGTAATAGGAATCATGGAAAGCATGAATGAGCTGAACTAGACAGTGATCGCACAACAACTGTAAGATCGACAATAGACCCGAAATCACTTAACTGCAATAGAAAAGTTGTAATAGGAATCATGGTAAGCATGAATTAGCTGAACTAGACAGTGATCGCACACCAACCGTAGAGATTGACAATAGACCCGAAATCACTTAACTGCAATAGAAAAGTTGTAATAGAAATCATGGAAAGCATGAATTAGCTGAACTAGACAGTGATCGCACACCAACTGTAAGATCGACAATAGACCCGAAATCACTTAACTGCACTACAAAAGTTGTAATAGGAATCATGGTAAGCATGAATTAGCTGAACTAGACAGTGATCGCACACCAACCGTAGAGATTGACAATAGACCCGAAATCACTTTACTGCAATAGAAAAGTTGTAATAGGAATCATGGAAAGCATGAATTAGCTGAACTAGACAGTGATCGCACAACAACCGTAAGATCGACAATAGACCCGAAATCACTTAACTGCAATAGAAAAGTTGTAATAGGAATCATGGTAAGCATGAATTAGCTGAACTAGACAGTGATCGCACACCAACCGTAGAGATTGACAATAGACCCAAAATCACTTAACTGCAATAGAAAAGTTTAAATAGAAATCATGGAAGCATGAATTAGCTGAACTAGACAGTGATCGCACACCAACTGTAAGATCGACAATAGACCCTAGTTTAAATAGAAATCATGGAAGCATGAATTAGCTGAACTAGACAGTGATCGCACACCAACTGTAAGATCGACAATAGACCCGAAATCACTTAACTGCACTACAAAAGTTGTAATAGGAATCATGGTAAGCATGAATTAGCTGAACTAGACAGTGATCGCACACCAACCGTAGAGATTGACAATAGACCCGAAATCACTTAACTGCAATAGAAAAGTTGTAATAGGAATCATGGTAAGCATGAATTAGCTGAACTAGACAGTGATCGCACACCAACCGTAGAGATTGACAATAGACCCGAAATCACTTAACTGCAATAGAAAAGTTGTAATAGGAATCATGGTAAGCATGAATTAGCTGAACTAGACAGTGATCGCACACCAACCGTAAGATCGACAATAGACCCGAAATCACTTAACTGCACTACAAAAGTTGTAATAGGAATCATGGTAAGCATGAATAAGCTAAACTAGACAGTGATCGCACACCAACCGTAGAGATTGACAATAGACCCGAAATCTCTTAACTGCAATAGAAAAGTTGTAATAGGAATCATGGTAAGCATGAATTAGCTTAACTATTCAGTGATCGCACACCAACCGTAAGATCGACAATAGACCCGAAATCACTTAACTGCAATAGAAAAGTTGTAATAGGAATCATGAAAAGCATGAATTAGCTGAACTAGACAGTGATCGCACACCAACCGTAGAGATTGACAATTGACCCGAAATCACTTAACTGCAATAGAAAAGTTGTAATAGAAATCATGGAAAGCATGAATTAGCTGAACTAGACAGTGATCGCACACCAACTGTAAGATCGACAATAGACCCGAAATCACTTAACTGCACTACAAAAGTTGTAATAGGAATCATGGTAAGCATGAATTAGCTGAACTAGACAGTGATCGCACACCAACCGTAGAGATTGACAATAGACCCGAAATCACTTAACTGCAATAGAAAAGTTGTAATAGGAATCATGGTAAGCATGAATAAGCTGAACTAGACAGTGATCGCACACCAACCGTAGAGATTGAAAATAGACCCGAAATCACTTAACTGCAATAGAAAAGTTGTAATAGGAATCATGGTAAGCATGAATAAGCTGAACTAGACAGTGATCGCACACCAACCGTAAGATCGACAATAGACCCGAAATCACTTAACTGCAATAGAAAAGTTGTAATAGGAATCATGGAAAGCATGCATAAGCTGAACTAGACAGTGATCGCACACCAACTGTAAGATCGACAATAGACCCGAAATCACTTAACTGCACTACAAAAGTTGTAATAGGAATCATGGTAAGCATGAATTAGCTGAACTAGACAGTGATCGCACACCAACCGTAGAGATTGACAATAGACCCGAAATCACTTGACTGCAATAGAAAAGTTGTAATAGGAATCATGGAAAGCATGAATTAGCTGAACTAGACAGTGATCGCACACCAACCGTAAGATCGACAATAGACCCGAAATCACTTAACTGCAATAGAAAAGTTGTAATAGGAATCATGGTAAGTATGAATTAGCTGAACTAGACAGTGATCGCACACCAACCGTAGAGATTGACAATAGACCCGAAATCACTTAACTGCGATAAAAAAGTTGTAATAGGAATCATGGAAAGCATGAATTAGCTTAACTATTCAGTGATCGCACACCAACCGTAAGATCGACAATAGACCCAAAATCACTTAACTGCACTACAAAAGTTGTAATAGGAATCATGGAAAGCATGAATTAGCTGAACTAGACAGTGATCGCACACCAACCGTAAGATCGACAATAGACCCGAAATCACTAAACTGCACTAGAAAAGTTGTAATAGGAATCATGGTAAGCATGAATTAGCTGAACTAGACAGTGATCGCACACCAACCGTAAGATCGACAATAGACCCGAAATCACTTAACTGCACTACAAAAGTTGTAAAAGGAATCATGGTAAGCATGAATTAGCTGAACTAGACAGTGATCGCACACCAACCGTAGAGATTGACAATAGACCCAAAATCACTAAACTGCAATAGAAAAGTTGTAATAGGAATCATGGAAAGCATGAATTAGCTGAACTAGACAGTGATCGCACACCAACCGTTAGATCGACAATAGACCCGAAATCACTTAACTGCACTACAAAAGTTGTAATAGGAATCATGGTAAGCATGAATTAGCTGAACTAGACAGTGGTCGCACACCAACCGTAGAGATTGACAATAGACCCGAAATCACTTAACTGCAATAGAAAAGTTGTAATAGGAATCATGGAAAGCATAAATTAGCTGAACTAGACAGTGATCGCACACCAACCGTAAGATCGACAATAGAGCCGAAATCACTTAACTGCACTACAAAAGTTGTAATAGGAATCATGGTAAGCATGAATTAGCTTAACTATTCAGTGATCGCACACCAACCGTAAGATCGACAATAGACCCGAAATCACTTAACTGCAATAGAAAAGTTGTAATAGGAATCATGGTTAGCATGAATTAGCTGAACTAGACAGTGATCGCACACCAACCGTAAGATCGACAATAGACCCGAAATCACTTAACTGCACTACAAAAGTTGTAAAAGGAATCATGGTAAGCATGAATTAGCTGAACTAGACAGTGATCGCACACCAACCGTAGAGATTGACAATAGACCCGAAATCACTTAACTGCAATAGAAAAGTTGTAATAGGAATCATGGAAAGCATGAATTAGCTGAACTAGACAGTGATCGCACAACAACCGTAAGATCGACAATAGACCCGAAATCACTTAACTGCAATAGAAAAGTTGTAATAGGAATCATGGTAAGCATGAATTAGCTGAACTAGACAGTGATCGCACACCAACCGTAAGATCGACAATAGACCCGAAATCACTTAACTGCACTACAAAAGTTGTAATAGGAATCATGGAAAGCATGAATTAGCTGAACTAGACAGTGATCGCACACCAACCGTAAGATCGACAATAGACCCGAAATCACTTAACTGCAATAGAAAAGTTGTAATAGGAATCATGGAAAGCATGAATTAGCTGAACTAGACAGTTATCGCACACCAACCGTAGAGATTGACAATAGACCCGAAATCACTTAACTGCAATAGAAAAGTTGTAATAGGAATCATGGTAAGCATGAATTAGCTGAACAAGACAGTGATCGAACACCAACCGTAGAGATTGACAATAGACCCGAAGTCACTTAACTGCAATAGAAAAGTTGTAATAGGAATCATGGTAAGCATGAATTAGCTGAACTAGACAGTGATCGCACACCAACCGTAAGATCGACAATAGACCCGAAATCACTTAACTGCAATAGAAAAGTTGTAATAGGAATCATGGTAAGCATGAATTAGCTGAACTAGACAGTGATCGCACACCAACCGTAGAGATTGACAATAGACCCGAAATCACTTAACTGCAATAGAAAAGTTGTAATAGGAATCATGGAAAGCATGAATTAGCTGAACTAGACAGTGATCGCACACCAACCGTAAGATCGACAATAGACCCGAAATCACTTAACTGCACTACAAAAGTTGTAAAAGGAATCATGGTAAGCATGAATTAGCGGAACTAGACAGTGATCGCACACCAACCGTAGAGATTGACAATAGACCCGAAATCACTTAACTGCAATAGAAAAGTTGTAATAGGAATCATGGAAAGCATGAATTAGCTGAACTAGACAGTGATCGCACAACAACCGTAAGATCGACAATAGACCCGAAATCATTTAACTGCAATAGAAAAGTTGTAATAGGAATCATGGTAAGCATGAATTAGCTGAACTAGACAGTGATCGCACACCAACCGTAAGATCGACAATAGACCCGAAATCACTTAACTGCACTACAAAAGTTGTAATAGGAATCATGGAAAGCATGAATTAGCTGAACTAGACAGTGATCGCACACCAACCGTAAGATCGACAATAGACCCGAAATCACTTAACTGCAATAGAAAAGTTGTAATAGGAATCATGGAAAGCATGAATTAGCTGAACTAGACAGTTATCGCACACCAACCGTAGAGATTGACAATAGACCCGAAATCACTTAACTGCAATAGAAAAGTTGTAATAGGAATCATGGTAAGCATGAATTAGCTGAACAAGACAGTGATCGAACACCAACCGTAGAGATTGACAATAGACCCGAAGTCACTTAACTGCAATAGAAAAGTTGTAATAGGAATCATGGTAAGCATGAATTAGCTGAACTAGACAGTGATCGCACACCAACCGTAAGATCGACAATAGACCCGAAATCACTTAACTGCAATAGAAAAGTTGTAATAGGAATCATGGTAAGCATGAATTAGCTTAACTATTCAGTGATCGCACACCAACCGTAAGATCGACAATAGACCCGAAATCACTTAACTGCACTACAAAAGTTGTAGAAGGAATCATGGTAAGCATGAATTAGCTGAACTAGACAGTGATCGCACACCAACCGTAGAGATTGACAATAGACCCGAAATCACTTAACTGCAATAGAAAAGTTGTAATAGGAATCATGGAAAGCATGAATTAGCTGAACTAGACAGTGATCGCACACCAACCGTAAGATCGACAATAGACCCGAAATCACTTAACTGCACTACAAAAGTTGTAATAGGAATCATGGTAAGCATGAATTAGCTGAACTAGACAGTGATCGCACACCAACCGTTGAGATTGACAAGAGACCCGAAATCACTTAACTGCAATAGAAAAGTTGTAATAGGAATCATGGAAAGCATGAATTAGCTGAACTAGACAGTGATCGCACACCAACCGTAAGATCGACAATAGACCCGAAATCACTTAACTGCAATAGAAAAGTTGTAATAGGAATCATGGTAAGCATGAATTAGCTGAACTAGACAGTGATCGCGCACCAACCGTAAGATCGACAATAGACCCGAAATCACTTAACTGCACTACAAAAGTTGTAATAGGAATCATGGTAAGCATGAATTAGCTGAACTAGACAGTGATCGCACACCAACCGTAGAGATTGACAATAGACCCGAAATAAATTAACTGCAATAGAAAAGTTGTAATAGGAATCATGGAAAGCATGAATTAGCTGAACTAGACAGTGATCGCACACCAACCGTAAGATCGACAATAGACCCGAAATCACTTAACTGCACTACAAAAGTTGTTATAGGAATCATGGTAAGCATGAATTAGTTGAACTAGACAGTGATCGCACACCAACCGTAGAGATTGACAATAGACCCGAAATCACTTAACTGCAATAGAAAAGTTGTAATAGGAATCATGGAAAGCATGAATTAGCTGAACTAGACAGTGATCGCACAACAACCGTAAGATCGACAATATACCCGAAATCACTTAACTGCAATAGAAAAGTTGTAATAGGAATCATGGTTAGCATGAATTAGCTGAACTAGACAGTGATCGCACACCAACCGTAAGATCGACAATAGAGCCGAAATCACTTAACTGCACTACAAAAGTTGTAATAGGAATCATGGTAAGCATGAATTAGCTTAACTATTCAGTGATCGCACACCAACCGTAAGATCGACAATTGACCCGAAATCACTTAACTGCAATAGAAAAGTTGTAATAGGAATCATGGTAAGCATGAATTAGCTGAACTAGACAGTGATCGCACACCAACCGTAAGATCGACAATAGACCCGAAATCACTTAACTGCACTACAAAAGTTGTAAAAGGAATCATGGTAAGCATGAATTAGCTGAACTAGACAGTGATCGCACACCAACCGTAGAGATTGACAATAGACCCAAAATCACTTTACTGCAATAGAAAAGTTGTAATAGGAATCATGGTAAGCATGAATTAGCTGAACTAGACAGTGATCGCACACCAACCGTTAGATCGACAATAGACCCGAAACCACTTAACTGCAATAGAAAAGTTGTAATAAGAATCATGGTAAGCATGAATTAGCTGAACTAGACAGTGATCGCACACCAACCGTAGAGATTGACAATAGACCCGAAATCACTTAACTGCAATAGAAAAGTTGTAATAGGAATCATGGAAAGCATGAATTAGCTTAACTATTCAGTGATCGCACACCAACCGTAAGATCGACAATAGACCCGAAATCACTTAACTGCAATAGAAAAGTTGTAATAGGAATCATGGTAAGCATGAATTAGCTGAACTAGACAGTGATCGCACACCAACCGTAAGATCGACAATAGACCCGAAATCACTTAACTGCACTACAAAAATTGTAATAGGAATCATGGTAAGCATGAATTAGCTGAACTAGTCAGTGATCGCACACCAACCGTAGAGATTGACAATAGACCCAAAATCACTTAACTGCAATAGAAAAGTTGTAATAGGAATCATGGAAAGCATGAATTAGCTGAACTAGACAGTGATCGCACACCAACCGTCAGATCGACAATAGACCCGAAATCACTTAACTGCAATAGAAAAGTTGTAATAGGAATCTTGGAAAGCATGAATTAGCTGAACTAGACAGTGATCGTACACCAACCGTAAGATCGACAATAGACCCGAAATCACTTAACTGCAATAGAAAAGTTGTAATAGGAATCATGGAAAGCATGAATTAGCTGAACTAGACAGTGATCGCACACCAACCGTAAGATCGACAATAGACCCGAAATCACTTAACTGCACTACAAAAGTTGTAATAGGAATCATGGTAAGCATGAATTAGCTGAACTAGACAGTGATCGCACACCAACCGTAGAGATTGACAATAGACCCGAAATCACTTAACTGCAATAGAAAAGTTGTAATAGGAATCATGGAAAGGATGAATAAGCATAACTATTCAGTGATCGCACACCAACCGTAAGATCGACAATAGACCCGAAATCACTTAACTGCACTACAAAAGTTGTAATAGGAATCATGGGAAGCATGAATTAGCTGAACTAGACAGTGATCGCACACCAACCGTAGAGATTGACAATAGACCCAAAATCACTTAACTGCAATAGAAAAGTTGTAATAGGAATCATGGAAAGCATGAATTAGCTGAACTAGACAGTGATCGCACACCAACCGTAAGATCGACAATAGACCCGAAATCACTTAACTGCAATAGAAAAGTTGTAATAGGAATCATGGAAAGCATGAATTAGCTGAACTAGACAGTGATCGCACACCAACCGTAGAGATTGACAATAGACCCGAAATCACTTAACTGCA
This sequence comes from Hesperophylax consimilis, assembly GCF_061612785.1. Taxonomy (NCBI): domain Eukaryota; kingdom Metazoa; phylum Arthropoda; class Insecta; order Trichoptera; family Limnephilidae; genus Hesperophylax; species Hesperophylax consimilis. The sequence continues at coordinate 28,357,102 of NC_142862.1, forward strand.
ATAGAAAAGTTGTAATAGGAATCATGGTAAGCATGAATTAGCTGAACTAGACAGTGATCGCACACCAACCGTAGAGATTGACAATAGACCCGAAATCACTTAACTGCAATAGAAAAGTTGTAATAGGAATCATGGTAAGCATGAATTAGCTGAACTAGACAGTGATCGCACACCAACCGTAAGATCGACAATAGACCCGAAATCACTTAACTGCAATAGAAAAGTTGTAATAGGAATCATGGTAAGCATGAATTAGCTGAACTAGACAGTGATCGCACACCAACCGTAAGATCGACAATAGACCCGAAATCACTTAACTGCACTACAAAAGTTGTAATAGGAATCATGGTAAGCATGAATTAGCTGAATTAGACAGTGATCGCACACCAACCGTAGAGATTGACAATAGACCCGAAATAAATTAACTGCAATAGAAAAGTTGTAATAGGAATCATGGAAAGCATGAATTAGCTGAACTAGACAGTGATCGCACACCAACCGTAAGATCGACAATAGACCCGAAATCACTTAACTGCACTACAAAAGTTGTTATAGGAATCATGGTAAGCATGAATTAGCTGAACTAGACAGTGATCGCACACCAACCGTAGAGATTGACAATAGACCCGAAATCACTTAACTGCAATAGAAAAGTTGTAATAGGAATCATGGAAAGCATGAATTAGCTGAACTAGACAGTGATCGCACAACAACCGTAAGATCGACAATATACCCGAAATCACTTAACTGCAATAGAAAAGTTGTAATAGGAATCATGGTAAGCATGAATTAGCTGAACTAGACAGTGATCGCACACCAACCGTAAGATCGACAATAGACCCGAAATCACTTAACTGCACTACAAAAGTTGTAATAGGAATCATGGAAAGCATGAATTAGCTGAACTAGACAGTGATCGCACACCAACCGTAAGATCGACAATAGACCCGAAATCACTTAACTGCAATAGAAAAGTTGTAATAGGAATCATGGAAAGCATGAATTAGCTGAACTAGACAGTGATCGCACACCAACCGTAGAGATTGACAATAGACCCGAAATAAATTAACTGCAATAGAAAAGATGTAATAGGAATCATGGTAAGCATGAATTAGCTAAACTAGACAGTGATCGCACACCAACCGTAGAGATTGACAATAGACCCGAAATCACTTAACTGCAATAGAAAAGTTGTAATAGTAATCATGGTAAGCATGAATTAGCTGAACTAGACAGTGATCGCACACCAACCGTAAGATCGACAATAGACCCGAAATCACTTTACTGCAATAGAAAAGTTGTAATAGGAATCATGGTAAGCATGAATTAGCTAACTATTTAGTGACCGCACACCAACCGCAAGATCGACAATAGACCCGAAATCACTTAACTGCAATAGAAAAGTTATAATAGGAATCATGGTAAGCATGAATTAGCTGAACTAGACAGTGATCGCACACCAACCGTAGAGATTGACAATAGACCCGAAATCACTTAACTGCAATAGAAAAGTTGTAATAGGAATCATGGAAAGGATGAATAAGCATAACTATTCAGTGATCGCACACCAACCGTAAGATCGACAATAGACCCGAAATCACTTAACTGCACTACAAAAGTTGTAATAGGAATCATGGGAAGCATGAATTAGCTGAACTAGACAGTGATCGCACACCAACCGTAGAGATTGACAATAGACCCAAAATCACTTAACTGCAATAGAAAAGTTGTAATAGGAATCATGGAAAGCATGAATTAGCTGAACTAGACAGTGATCGCACACCAACCGTAAGATCGACAATAGACCCGAAATCACTTAACTGCACTACAAAAGTTGTTATAGGAATCATGGTAAGCATGAATTAGTTGAACTAGACAGTGATCGCACACCAACCGTAGAGATTGACAATAGACCCGAAATCACTTAACTGCAATAGAAAAGTTGTAATAGGAATCATGGAAAGCATGAATTAGCTGAACTAGACAGTGATCGCACAACAACCGTAAGATCGACAATATACCCGAAATCACTTAACTGCAATAGAAAAGTTGTAATAGGAATCATGGTTAGCATGAATTAGCTGAACTAGACAGTGATCGCACACCAACCGTAAGATCGACAATAGAGCCGAAATCACTTAACTGCACTACAAAAGTTGTAATAGGAATCATGGTAAGCATGAATTAGCTTAACTATTCAGTGATCGCACACCAACCGTAAGATCGACAATTGACCCGAAATCACTTAACTGCAATAGAAAAGTTGTAATAGGAATCATGGTAAGCATGAATTAGCTGAACTAGACAGTGATCGCACACCAACCGTAAGATCGACAATAGACCCGAAATCACTTAACTGCACTACAAAAGTTGTAAAAGGAATCATGGTAAGCATGAATTAGCTGAACTAGACAGTGATCGCACACCAACCGTAGAGATTGACAATAGACCCAAAATCACTTTACTGCAATAGAAAAGTTGTAATAGGAATCATGGTAAGCATGAATTAGCTGAACTAGACAGTGATCGCACACCAACCGTTAGATCGACAATAGACCCGAAACCACTTAACTGCAATAGAAAAGTTGTTATAAGAATCATGGTAAGCATGAATTAGCTGAACTAGACAGTGATCGCACACCAACCGTAGAGATTGACAATAGACCCGAAATCACTTAACTGCAATAGAAAAGTTGTAATAGGAATCATGGAAAGCATGAATTAGCTTAACTATTCAGTGATCGCACACCAACCGTAAGATCGACAATAGACCCGAAATCACTTAACTGCAATAGAAAAGTTGTAATAGGAATCATGGTAAGCATGAATTAGCTGAACTAGACAGTGATCGCACACCAACCGTAAGATCGACAATAGACCCGAAATCACTTAACTGCACTACAAAAATTGTAATAGGAATCATGGTAAGCATGAATTAGCTGAACTAGTCAGTGATCGCACACCAACCGTAGAGATTGACAATAGACCCAAAATCACTTAACTGCAATAGAAAAGTTGTAATAGGAATCATGGAAAGCATGAATTAGCTGAACTAGACAGTGATCGCACACCAACCGTCAGATCGACAATAGACCCGAAATCACTTAACTGCAATAGAAAAGTTGTAATAGGAATCTTGGAAAGCATGAATTAGCTGAACTAGACAGTGATCGTACACCAACCGTAAGATCGACAATAGACCCGAAATCACTTAACTGCAATAGAAAAGTTGTAATAGGAATCATGGAAAGCATGAATTAGCTGAACTAGACAGTGATCGCACACCAACCGTAAGATCGACAATAGACCCGAAATCACTTAACTGCACTACAAAAGTTGTAATAGGAATCATGGTAAGCATGAATTAGCTGAACTAGACAGTGATCGCACACCAACCGTAGAGATTGACAATAGACCCGAAATCACTTAACTGCAATAGAAAAGTTGTAATAGGAATCATGGAAAGGATGAATAAGCATAACTATTCAGTGATCGCACACCAACCGTAAGATCGACAATAGACCCGAAATCACTTAACTGCACTACAAAAGTTGTAATAGGAATCATGGGAAGCATGAATTAGCTGAACTAGACAGTGATCGCACACCAACCGTAGAGATTGACAATAGACCCAAAATCACTTAACTGCAATAGAAAAGTTGTAATAGGAATCATGGAAAGCATGAATTAGCTGAACTAGACAGTGATCGCACACCAACCGTAAGATCGACAATAGACCCGAAATCACTTAACTGCAATAGAAAAGTTGTAATAGGAATCATGGAAAGCATGAATTAGCTGAACTAGACAGTGATCGCACACCAACCGTAGAGATTGACAATAGACCCGAAATCACTTAACTGCAATAGAAAAGTTGTAATAGGAATCATGGTAAGCATGAATTAGCTGAACTAGACAGTGATCGCACACCAACCGTAGAGATTGACAATAGACCCGAAATCACTTAACTGCAATAGAAAAGTTGTAATAGGAATCATGGTAAGCATGAATTAGCTGAACTAGACAGTGATCGCACACCAACCGTAAGATCGACAATAGACCCGAAATCACTTAACTGCAATAGAAAAGTTGTAATAGGAATCATGGTAAGCATGAATTAGCTGAACTAGACAGTGATCGCACACCAACCGTAAGATCGACAATAGACCCGAAATCACTTAACTGCACTACAAAAGTTGTAATAGGAATCATGGTAAGCATGAATTAGCTGAATTAGACAGTGATCGCACACCAACCGTAGAGATTGACAATAGACCCGAAATAAATTAACTGCAATAGAAAAGTTGTAATAGGAATCATGGAAAGCATGAATTAGCTGAACTAGACAGTGATCGCACACCAACCGTAAGATCGACAATAGACCCGAAATCACTTAACTGCACTACAAAAGTTGTTATAGGAATCATGGTAAGCATGAATTAGCTGAACTAGACAGTGATCGCACACCAACCGTAGAGATTGACAATAGACCCGAAATCACTTAACTGCAATAGAAAAGTTGTAATAGGAATCATGGAAAGCATGAATTAGCTGAACTAGACAGTGATCGCACAACAACCGTAAGATCGACAATATACCCGAAATCACTTAACTGCAATAGAAAAGTTGTAATAGGAATCATGGTAAGCATGAATTAGCTGAACTAGACAGTGATCGCACACCAACCGTAAGATCGACAATAGACCCGAAATCACTTAACTGCACTACAAAAGTTGTAATAGGAATCATGGAAAGCATGAATTAGCTGAACTAGACAGTGATCGCACACCAACCGTAAGATCGACAATAGACCCGAAATCACTTAACTGCAATAGAAAAGTTGTAATAGGAATCATGGAAAGCATGAATTAGCTGAACTAGACAGTGATCGCACACCAACCGTAGAGATTGACAATAGACCCGAAATAAATTAACTGCAATAGAAAAGATGTAATAGGAATCATGGTAAGCATGAATTAGCTAAACTAGACAGTGATCGCACACCAACCGTAGAGATTGACAATAGACCCGAAATCACTTAACTGCAATAGAAAAGTTGTAATAGTAATCATGGTAAGCATGAATTAGCTGAACTAGACAGTGATCGCACACCAACCGTAAGATCGACAATAGACCCGAAATCACTTTACTGCAATAGAAAAGTTGTAATAGGAATCATGGTAAGCATGAATTAGCTAACTATTTAGTGACCGCACACCAACCGCAAGATCGACAATAGACCCGAAATCACTTAACTGCAATAGAAAAGTTATAATAGGAATCATGGTAAGCATGAATTAGCTGAACTAGACAGTGATCGCACACCAACCGTAGAGATTGACAATAGACCCGAAATCACTTAACTGCAATAGAAAAGTTGTAATAGGAATCATGGAAAGGATGAATAAGCATAACTATTCAGTGATCGCACACCAACCGTAAGATCGACAATAGACCCGAAATCACTTAACTGCACTACAAAAGTTGTAATAGGAATCATGGGAAGCATGAATTAGCTGAACTAGACAGTGATCGCACACCAACCGTAGAGATTGACAATAGACCCAAAATCACTTAACTGCAATAGAAAAGTTGTAATAGGAATCATGGAAAGCATGAATTAGCTGAACTAGACAGTGATCGCACACCAACCGTAAGATCGACAATAGACCCGAAATCACTTAACTGCAATAGAAAAGTTGTAATAGGAATCATGGAAAGCATGAATTAGCTGAACTAGACAGTGATCGCACACCAACCGTAGAGATTGACAATAGACCCGAAATCACTTAACTGCAATAGAAAAGTTGTAATAGGAATCATGGTAAGCATGAATTAGCTGAACTAGACAGTGATCGCACACCAACCGTAGAGATTGACAATAGACCCGAAATCACTTAACTGCAATAGAAAAGTTGTAATAGGAATCATGGTAAGCATGAATTAGCTGAACTAGACAGTGATCGCACACCAACCGTAAGATCGACAATAGACCCGAAATCACTTAACTGCAATAGAAAAGTTGTAATAGGAATCATGGTAAGCATGAATTAGCTGAACTAGACAGTGATCGCACACCAACCGTAAGATCGACAATAGACCCGAAATCACTTAACTGCACTACAAAAGTTGTAATAGGAATCATGGTAAGCATGAATTAGCTGAATTAGACAGTGATCGCACACCAACCGTAGAGATTGACAATAGACCCGAAATAAATTAACTGCAATAGAAAAGTTGTAATAGGAATCATGGAAAGCATGAATTAGCTGAACTAGACAGTGATCGCACACCAACCGTAAGATCGACAATAGACCCGAAATCACTTAACTGCACTACAAAAGTTGTTATAGGAATCATGGTAAGCATGAATTAGCTGAACTAGACAGTGATCGCACACCAACCGTAGAGATTGACAATAGACCCGAAATCACTTAACTGCAATAGAAAAGTTGTAATAGGAATCATGGAAAGCATGAATTAGCTGAACTAGACAGTGATCGCACAACAACCGTAAGATCGACAATATACCCGAAATCACTTAACTGCAATAGAAAAGTTGTAATAGGAATCATGGTAAGCATGAATTAGCTGAACTAGACAGTGATCGCACACCAACCGTAAGATCGACAATAGACCCGAAATCACTTAACTGCACTACAAAAGTTGTAATAGGAATCATGGAAAGCATGAATTAGCTGAACTAGACAGTGATCGCACAACAACCGTAAGATCGACAATATACCCGAAATCACTTAACTGCAATAGAAAAGTTGTAATAGGAATCATGGTAAGCATGAATTAGCTGAACTAGACAGTGATCGCACACCAACCGTAAGATCGACAATAGACCCGAAATCACTTAACTGCACTACAAAAGTTGTAATAGGAATCATGGAAAGCATGAATTAGCTGAACTAGACAGTGATCGCACACCAACCGTAAGATCGACAATAGACCCGAAATCACTTAACTGCAATAGAAAAGTTGTAATAGGAATCATGGAAAGCATGAATTAGCTGAACTAGACAGTGATCGCACACCAACCGTAGAGATTGACAATAGACCCGAAATAAATTAACTGCAATAGAAAAGATGTAATAGGAATCATGGTAAGCATGAATTAGCTAAACTAGACAGTGATCGCACACCAACCGTAGAGATTGACAATAGACCCGAAATCACTTAACTGCAATAGAAAAGTTGTAATAGTAATCATGGTAAGCATGAATTAGCTGAACTAGACAGTGATCGCACACCAACCGTAAGATCGACAATAGACCCGAAATCACTTAACTGCAATAGAAAAGTTGTAATAGGAATCATGGTAAGCATGAATTAGCTAACTATTTAGTGACCGCACACCAACCGCAAGATCGACAATAGACCCGAAATCACTTAACTGCAATAGCAAAGTTATAATAGGAATCATGGTAAGCATGAATTAGCTGAACTAGACAGTGATCGCACACCAACCGTAAGATCGACAATAGACCCGAAATCACTTAACTGCAATAGAAAAGTTGTAATAGGAATCATGGTAAGCATGAATTAGCTGAACTAGACAGTGATCGCACACCAACCGTAAGATCGACAATAGACCCGAAATCACTTAACTGCAATAGAAAAGTTGTAATAGGAATCATGGTAAGCATGAATTAGCTGAACTAGACAGTGATCGCACACCAACCGTAAGATCGACAATAGACCCGAAATCACTTAACTGCAATAGAAAAGTTGTAATAGGAATCATGGTAAGCATGAATTAGCTGAACTAGACAGTGATCGCACACCAACCGTAGAGATTGACAATAGACCCGAAATCACTTAACTGCAATAGAAAAGTTGTAATAGGAATCATGAAAAGCATGAATTAGCTGAACTAGACAGTGATCGCACACCAACTGTAAGATCGACAATAGACCCGAAATCACTTAACTGCACTACAAAAGTTGTAATAGGAATCATGGTAAGCATGAATTAGCTGAACTAGACAGTGATCGCACACCAACCGTAGAGATTGACAATAGACCCGAAATCACTTAACTGCAATAGAAAAGTTGTAATAGGAATCATGGAAAGCATGAATTAGCTGAACTAGACAGTGATCGCACACCAACCGTAAGATCGACAATAGACCCGAAATCACTTAACTGCAATAGAAAAGTTGTAATAGGAATCATGGTTAGCATGAATTAGCTGAACTAGACAGTGATCGCACACCAACCGTAAGATCGACAATAGACCCGAAATCACTTAACTGCAATAGAAAAGTTGTAATAGGAATCATGGTAAGCATGAATTAGCTGAACTAGACAGTGATCGCACACCAACCGTAGAGATTGACAATAGACCCGAAATCACTTAACTGCAATAGAAAAGTTGTAATAGGAATCATGAAAAGCATGAATTAGCTGAACTAGACAGTGATCGCACACCAACTGTAAGATCGACAATAGACCCGAAATCACTTAACTGCACTACAAAAGTTGTAATAGGAATCATGGTAAGCATGAATTATTTATTGTTTTTGTGTTTAATTCGTAGAACTCCATTTAATTTTTTTATAAATTTAATTTAGATTAAATTTGATAATATTATTATTAAGTTCTGCAAGTGTTTTAGTTTTTTATTATTGTGACAGCTGTTTCGGCTTACAAGGCCATTTTCAAACTGTGGTTAGTCCACATTGAGACGACGTTTTTATACTATTTCAAATGTAAATTTTGAAGGTGCATACATTGATTTATTACTGGTTACACCGATGACATGATCTATTGTTGGTTAAACCAATCTATGTTTTCCCCTCAGTAAATGGTAATGGGTTCTTAATTATTTACTAATGACTTTATTGCTATGAATTATTTGGGTGCATTATACTGCTTGGGTTTTGTGAAAATACTGAGAAGTGGTGAGTAAATTATTTTCATTAATAAAGTACGGAAAATAATTTACTCACCACTTCTCAGTATTTTCACAAAACCCAAGCAGTATAATGCACCCAAATAATTCATAGCAATAAAGTCATTAGTAAATAATTAAGAACCCATTACCATTTACTGAGGGGAAAACATAGATTGGTTTAACCAACAATAGATCATGTCATCGGTGTAACCAGTAATAAATCAATGTATGCACCTTCAAAATTTACATTTGAAATAGTATAAAAACGTCGTCTCAATGTGGACTAACCACAGTTTGAAAATGGCCTTGTAAGCCGAAACAGCTGTCACAATAATAAAAAACTAAAACACTTGCAGAACTTAATAATAATATTATCAAATTTAATCTAAATTAAATTTATAAAAAAAAAAAAAAAAAAAAAAAAAAAAAAAAAAAAAAAAAAAAAAAAAAAAAAAAGCATGAATTAGCTGAACTAGACAGTGATCGCACACCAACCGTAGAGATTGACAATAGACCCGAAATCACTTAACTGCAATAGAAAAGTTGCAATAGGAATCATGGAAAGCATGAATTAGCTGAACTAGACAGTGATCGCACACCAACCGTAAGATCGACAATAGACCCGAAATCACTTAACTGCAATAGAAAAGTTGTAATAGGATTCATGGTAAGCATGAATTAGCTTAACTATTCAGTGATCGCACACCAACCGTAAGATCGACAATAGACCCGAATTCACTTAACTGCACTACAAAAGTTGTAAAAGGAATCATGGTAAGCATGAATTAGCTGAACTAGTCAGTGATCGCACACCAACCGTAGAGATTGACAATAGACCCGAAATCACTTAACTGCAATAGAAAAGTTGTAATAGGAATCATGGAAAGCATGAATTAGCTGAACTAGACAGTGATCGCACACCAACCGTAAGATCGACAATAGACCCGAAATCACTTAACTGCACTACAAAAGTTGTAATAGGAATCATGGTAAGCATGAATTAGCTGAACTAGACAGTGATCGCACACCAACCGTAGAGATTGACAATAGACCCGAAATCACTTAACTGCAATAGAAAAGTTGTAATAGGAATCATGGAAAGCATGAATTAGCTGAACTAGACAGTGATCGCACACCAACCGTAAGATCGACAATAGAGCCGAAATCACTTAACTGCACTACAAAAGTTGTAATAGGAATCATGGTAAGCATGAATTAGCTTAACTATTCAGTGATCGCACACCAACCGTAAGATCGACAATTGACCCGAAATAACTTAACTGCAATAGAAAAGTTGTAATAGGAATCATGGTAAGCATGAATTAGCTGAACTAGACAGTGATCGCACACCAACCGTTAGATCGACAATAGACCCGAAATCACTTAACTGCACTACAAAAGTTGTAAAAGGAATCATGGTAAGCATGAATTAGCTGAACTAGACAGTGATCGCACACCAACCGTAGAGATTGACAATAGACCCAAAATCACTTTACTGCAATAGAAAAGTTGTAATAGGAATCATGGTAAGCATGAATTAGCTGAACTAGACAGTGATCGCACACCAACCGTTAGATCGACAATAGACCCGAAACCACTTAACTGCAATAGAAAAGTTGTAATAGGAATCATGGTAAGCATGAATTAGCTGAACTAGACAGTGATCGCACACCAACCGTAGAGATTGACAATAGACCCGAAATCACTTAACTGCAATAGAAAAGTTGTAATAGGAATCATGGAAAGCATGAATTAGCTTAACTATTCAGTGATCGCACACCAACCGTAAGATCGACAATAGACCCGAAATCACTTAACTGCAATAGAAAAGTTGTAATAGGAATCATGGTAAGCATGAATTAGCTGAACTAGACAGTGATCGCACACCAACCGTAAGATCGACAATAGACCCGAAATCACTTAACTGCACTACAAAAATTGTAATAGGAATCATGGTAAGCATGAATTAGCTGAACTAGACAGTGATCGCACACCAACCGTAGAGATTGACAATAGACCCAAAATCACTTAACTGCAATAGAAAAGTTGTAATAGGAATCATGGAAAGCATGAATTAGCTGAACTAGACAGTGATCGCACACCAACCGTCAGATCGACAATAGACCCGAAATCACTTAACTGCAATAGAAAAGTTGTAATAGGAATCATGGAAAGCATGAATTAGCTGAACTAGACAGTGATCGCACACCAACCGTAAGATCGACAATAGACCCGAAATCACTTAACTGCACTACAAAAGTTGTAATAGGAATCATGGTAAGCATGAATTAGCTGAACTAGACAGTGATCGCACACCAACCGTAGAGATTGACAATAGACCCGAAATCACTTAACTGCAATAGAAAAGTTGTAATAGGAATCATGGAAAGGATGAATTAGCATAACTATTCAGTGATCGCACACCAACCGTAAGATCGACAATAGACCCGAAATCACTTAACTGCACTACAAAAGTTGTAATAGGAATCATGGAAAGCATGAATTAGCTGAACTAGACAGTGATCGCACACCAACCGTAAGATCGACAATAGACCCGAAATCACTTAACTGCAATAGAAAAGTTGTAATAGGAATCATGGAAAGCATGAATTAGCTGAACTAGACAGTGATCGCACACCAACCGTAGAGATTGACAATAGACCCGAAATCACTTAACTGCAATAGAAAAGTTGTAATAGGAATCATGGTAAGCATGAATTAGCTGAACTAGACAGTGATCGCACACCAACCGTAGAGATTGACAATAGACCCGAAATCACTTAACTGCAATAGAAAAGTTGTAATAGGAATCATGGTTAGCATGAATTAGCTGAACTAGACAGTGATCGCACACCAACCGTAATATCGACAATAGACCCGAAATCACTTAACTGCAATAGAAAAGTTGTAATAGGAATCATGGTAATCATGAATTAGCTAACTATTCAGTGACCGCACACCAACCGTAAGATCAACAATAGACCCGAAATCACTTAACTGCAATAGAAAAGTTATAATAGGAATCATGGTAAGCATGAATTAGCTGAACTGGACAGTGATCGCACACCAACCGTAAGATCGACAATAGACCTGAAATCACTTAACTGCAATAGAAAAGTTGTAATAGGAATCATGGTAAGCATGAATTAGCTGAACTAGACAGTGATCGCACACCAACCGTAAGATCGACAATAGACCCGAAATCACTTAACTGCAATAGATAAGTTGTAATAGGAATCATGGTAAGCAAGAATTAGCTGAACTAGACAGTGATCGCACACCAACCGTAAGATCGACAATAGACCCGAAATCACTTAACTGCAATAGAAAAGTTGTAATAGGAATCATGGTAAGCATGAATTAGCTGAACTAGACAGTGATCGCACACCAACCGTAGAGATTGACAATAGACCCGAAATCACTTAACTGCAATAGAAAAGTTGTAATAGGAATCATGGAAAGCATGAATTAGCTGAACTAGACAGTGATCGCACACCAACTGTAAGATCGACAATAGACCCGAAATCACTTAACTGCAATAGAAAAGTTGTAATAGGAATCATGGTAAGCATGAATTAGCTGAACTAGACAGTGATCGCACACCAACCGTAGAGATTGACAATAGACCCGAAATCACTTAACTGCAATAGAAAAGTTGTAATAGGAATCATGGAAAGCATGAATTAGCTGAACTAGACAGTGATCGCACACCAACCGTAAGATCGACAATAGACCCGAAATCACTTAACTGCAATAGAAAAGTTGTAATAGGAATCATGGTAAGCATGAATTAGCTTAACTATTCAGTGATCGCACACCAACCGTAAGATCTACAATAGACCCGAAATCACTTAACTGCACTACAAAAGTTGTAGAAGGAATCATGGTAAGCATGAATTAGCTGAACTAGACAGTGATCGCACACCAACCGTAGAGATTGACAATAGACCCGAAATCACTTAACTGCAATAGAAAAGTTGTAATAGGAATCATGGAAAGCATGAATTAGCTGAACTAGACAGTGATCGCACACCAACCGTAAGATCGACAATAGACCCGAAATCACTTAACTGCACTACAAAAGTTGTAATAGGAATCATGGTAAGCATGAATTAGCTGAACTAGACAGTGATCGCACACCAACCGTTGAGATTGACAATAGACCCGAAATCACTTAACTGCAATAGAAAAGTTGTAATAGGAATCATGGAAAGCATGAATTAGCTGAACTAGACAGTGATCGCACACCAACCGTAAGATCGACAATAGACCCGAAATCACTTAACTGCAATAGAAAAGTTGTAATAGGAATCATGGTAAGCATGAATTAGCTGAACTAGACAGTGATCGCGCACCAACCGTAAGATCGACAATAGACCCGAAATCACTTAACTGCACTACAAAAGTTGTAATAGGAATCATGGTAAGCATGAATTAGCTGAACTAGACAGTGATCGCACACCAACCGTAGAGATTGACAATAGACCCGAAATAAATTAACTGCAATAGAAAAGTTGTAATAGGAATCATGGAAAGCATGAATTAGCTGAACTAGACAGTGATCGCACACCAACCGTAAGATCGACAATAGACCCGAAATCACTTAACTGCACTACAAAAGTTGTTATAGGAATCATGGTAAGCATGAATTAGTTGAACTAGACAGTGATCGCACACCAACCGTAGAGATTGACAATAGACCCGAAATCACTTAACTGCAATAGAAAAGTTGTAATAGGAATCATGGAAAGCATGAATTAGCTGAACTAGACAGTGATCGCACAACAACCGTAAGATCGACAATATACCCGAAATCACTTAACTGCAATAGAAAAGTTGTAATAGGAATCATGGTAAGCATGAATTAGCTGAACTAGACAGTGATCGCACACCAACCGTAAGATCGACAATAGACCCGAAATCACTTAACTGCACTACAAAAGTTGTAATAGGAATCATGGAAAGCATGAATTAGCTGAACTAGACAGTGATCGCACACCAACCGTAAGATCGACAATAGACCCGAAATCACTTAACTGCAATAGAAAAGTTGTAATAGGAATCATGGAAAGCATGAATTAGCTGAACTAGACAGTGATCGCACACCAACCGTAGAGATTGACAATAGACCCGAAATAAATTAACTGCATTAGAAAAGATGTAATAGGAATCATGGTAAGCATGAATTAGCTGAACTAGACAGTGATCACACACCAACCGTAAGATCGACAAAAGACCCGAAATCACTTAACTGCAATAGAAAAGTTGTAATAGGAATCATGGTAAGCATGAATTAGCTTACTATTTAGTGACCGCACACCAACCGCAAGATCGACAATAGACCCGAAATCACTTAACTGCAATAGAAAAGTTATAATAGGAATCATGGTAAGCATGAATTAGCTGAACTAGACAGTGATCGCACACCAACCGTAAGATCGACAATAGACCCGAAATCACTTAACTGCACTACAAAAGTTGTAATAGGAATCATGGTAAGCATGAATTAGCTGAACTAGACAGTGATCGCACACCAACCGTAGAGATTGACAATAGACCCGAAATCACTTAACTGCAATAGAAAAGTTGTAATAGGAATCATGGAAAGGATGAATAAGCATAACTATTCAGTGATCGCACACCAACCGTAAGATCGACAATAGACCCGAAATCACTTAACTGCACTACAAAAGTTGTAATAGGAATCATGGGAAGCATGAATTAGCTGAACTAGACAGTGATCGCACACCAACCGTAGAGATTGACAATAGACCCAAAATCACTTAACTGCAATAGAAAAGTTGTAATAGGAATCATGGAAAGCATGAATTAGCTGAACTAGACAGTGATCGCACACCAACCGTAAGATCGACAATAGACCCGAAATCACTTAACTGCAATAGAAAAGTTGTAATAGGAATCATGGAAAGCATGAATTAGCTGAACTAGACAGTGATCGCACACCAACCGTAGAGATTGACAATAGACCCGAAATCACTTAACTGCAATAGAAAAGTTGTAATAGGAATCATGGTAAGCATGAATTAGCTGAACTAGACAGTGATCGCACACCAACCGTAGAGATTGACAATAGACCCGAAATCACTTAACTGCAATAGAAAAGTTGTAATAGGAATCATGGTAAGCATGAATTAGCTGAACTAGACAGTGATCGCACACCAACCGTAAGATCGACAATAGACCCGAAATCACTTAACTGCAATAGAAAAGTTGTAATAGGAATCATGGTAAGCATGAATTAGCTGAACTAGACAGTGATCGCACACCAACCGTAAGATCGACAATAGACCCGAAATCACTTAACTGCACTACAAAAGTTGTAATAGGAATCATGGTAAGCATGAATTAGCTGAATTAGACAGTGATCGCACACCAACCGTAGAGATTGACAATAGACCCGAAATAAATTAACTGCAATAGAAAAGTTGTAATAGGAATCATGGAAAGCATGAATTAGCTGAACTAGACAGTGATCGCACACCAACCGTAAGATCGACAATAGACCCGAAATCACTTAACTGCACTACAAAAGTTGTTATAGGAATCATGGTAAGCATGAATTAGCTGAACTAGACAGTGATCGCACACCAACCGTAGAGATTGACAATAGACCCGAAATCACTTAACTGCAATAGAAAAGTTGTAATAGGAATCATGGAAAGCATGAATTAGCTGAACTAGACAGTGATCGCACAACAACCGTAAGATCGACAATATACCCGAAATCACTTAACTGCAATAGAAAAGTTGTAATAGGAATCATGGTAAGCATGAATTAGCTGAACTAGACAGTGATCGCACACCAACCGTAAGATCGACAATAGACCCGAAATCACTTAACTGCACTACAAAAATTGTAATAGGAATCATGGTAAGCATGAATTAGCTGAACTAGTCAGTGATCGCACACCAACCGTAGAGATTGACAATAGACCCAAAATCACTTAACTGCAATAGAAAAGTTGTAATAGGAATCATGGAAAGCATGAATTAGCTGAACTAGACAGTGATCGCACACCAATCGTCAGATCGACAATAGACCCGAAATCACTTAACTGCAATAGAAAAGTTGTAATAGGAATCTTGGAAAGCATGAATTAGCTGAACTAGACAGTGATCGTACACCAACCGTAAGATCGACAATAGACCCGAAAT